>NW_019460312.1:0-2474 GCF_002814215.2 Seriola lalandi dorsalis
TAAGCTTGATTTTTTTAAAGCCTCTTTAAAGCTTTTTTTTTTTTTTTTTAAAGCTTGAAAACAGACAATTGTTGTAAATACTGAAATTGAGACAGGAAACAGCCTAGTGAGCATGATTTTGGCTGGACCACAACACTGGGACCAACCCTTTAAACACAAATGTCTGACGCCGCCTAGCTGACCGACTGAGTGATCAATTTACACCATTGGTTGGCTGCCCAAGTGGTATAGGCATAAAAAGTCATATTTTAAAAAGGCATAAAAAATAACAGTATAATAAGTCATAAAAACGTTACAATACTTTAAGGCTAAAGAATGTCAGTAAGGCATAAAAAGTCATACTATAATAATGCATAAAAATGTCATGGTTTAGTATGATATACAAATATCATACTAAGTCATAAAAAACTAATACTATAGTAAGTCATAAATAGACATAATAGTAATTCATTAAAGGTCATACTATAGTAAATCATTAAAAGGCATAAAAAAGTTATAGTGTAGTAACACATAAAAACGTCATGTTATAGTAAGGCATAAAAAAGTCATAGTATAGTGAGGCATAAAATGACATTGTGTAGTAAGGCATAAAAGGTAATTGGAAACGTCATAATATAGTAAGGCATGAAAATTCATAAAAACATCATGGAATAATGACTCATGAAACATCATAAAAATGTCATGTTATAATAAGGCAAAAAAATGTCATAGTATATTAAGGCATGAAAAGTCACAGTATAGTAAGGCATAAAAATTTATAAAAATGTCGTAGTATAGTAAGGCATAAAAAGTCATAAAAATGTCATAGTAAAGTAAGGCAGGAAAAGTCATAAAAACATCATAGTATATTAAGGCATGAAAAGTGACAGTATAGTAAGGCATAAAAATTTATAAAAACGTTGTAGTATAGTAAGGCGTAAAAAGTCATAAAAATGTCATAGTGTAGTAAAGCACAAAATGGCATGAAAACGCTATAATATGGTAAGGTATGAATGGAATGGCAAAAATGTCATAATATAGCAAGGCATAAAAACGACATTAAAATGTCATAAAAAGTGATAAAAAAGTCATAGTATAGTAAGGCATGAAAAGTCATAGTATAGTAAGGCATAAAAATTCATAAAAATGTCGTAGTATAGTAAGGCATAAAAAGTCATAAAAACATCATAGTAGTAAGGCATGGAAAGTCTTAAAAATGTAAGAATGTAGTGAGCCAATAAATGTCATAGTATAATAAGGCATGTAATGGCATAAAACGTCATGCTATACTAAGGTGTAAAAAGTCATAAAAACGGCAGGATGTAGTGAGGCAATAAATGTCATAGTATAGTGAGACACAAAATAGCATGAAAACACCATAATATACTAAGGCATGAAATGGCTTGAAAACGTCATGGTATAGTAAGGCATAAAAGGTCATAAAAACATAAGAATGTAGTGAGGCAATAAATGTCATAGTACAGTAAGGCATGAAAAGTCGTCAAAAAACATCATAGTATGTTGAGGCATGAAAAGTCATAGTATATTAAGGCATGAAAAGTCACAGTATAGTAAGGCATAAAAAGTAATTTTAACGTCATAGTATAGTAAGGCATAAAAATGTAAAAAAACGTCATAGTATAGTAAGGCATAATAAGTCATGAAAACGTCATAGTATAGTAAGGCATAAAAAGTCATTAAAACGTCATAGTATAGTAAGGCATAAAAATGTCAAAAAACGTCATAGAATAGTAAGGCATAAAAAGTCATAAAAACGTCATAGTATAGTAAGGTATGAAAAGTCATAAAAACGTCACAGTATAGTAAGGCGTAAAAAGGCATAAAAATGTCATAGTATAGTAAGGCATAAAAATGTCAAAAAACGTCATAGTATAGTAAGGCATAAAAAGTCATAAAAACGTCATAGTATAGTGAGACACAAAATAGCATGAAAACACCATAATATACTAAGGCATGAAATGGCTTGAAAACGTCATGGTATAGTAAGGCATAAAAGGTCATAAAAACATAAGAATGTAGTGAGGCAATAAATGTCATAGTATAATAAGCCATGAAATGGCATGAAAACGTCATAGTATAGTAAGGCATGAAAAGTCGTCAAAAAACATCATAGTATGTTGAGACATGAAAAGTCATAGTATATTAAGGCATGAAAAGTCACAGTATAGTAAGGCATAAAAAGTCATAAAAATGTCATAGTGTAGTAAAGCACAAAATGGCATGAAAACGCGATAATATAGTAAGGCATGAAAAGTTATAAAAAAGTCATACTATAGTAAGGCGTAAAAAGTCAGAAAAATGTCATAGTATAGCAAGACATGAAACGTCATAGTATAGTAAGGCATAAAAATTCATAAAAATGTCGTAGTATAGTAAGACATAAAACGTTATATTATAGTAGGGCATAAAAAGTCATACAAACACACTAGTATAGTAAGACATGAAAAGTCATAAAAACGTCATAGTATAGTAAG
>NW_019460313.1:0-618 GCF_002814215.2 Seriola lalandi dorsalis
GAACAAGAAAAGATGATCTGCTCAACAGAACCTGAGCGCGACCTCCACCCCCAACAACAGCTCGTCTCCACATGTCCCCATGTCTACAGTGAACACAGAACACTGGTTCTTCATTAAAGAGATATTTGATCATTGGAACAATATTGTCCTCCCTGTGCCCCCTGCTGTCAGCACTGGTCGATTCTGCAAAAGCCCAGATAACATTTCATGTTGATGTTTCTGAACAACCACTGACAATGTGTTTTTTTTTTTTTTTTAAATCATTTCCTCAAATGATAAAAATACAAATCACATCAGGAGGAGGGAACAGGTTCTAGTAGTTTGTGTTATTATCATTATTATCTTTTATTTACTAATATTGTAAATTTACACTCGTGCAGTGAGGCAGATTAATGCCATATGGCACATGTATGAAAATGATGTGCTTCACTGCAGTCAGCTGATTCACCACATCACCAACACCTTCAGATTCAAACAGGTCTGCTGTTTTCTCATTGGCTGGAAGACCAAGCTTTGTAAACGGGATTAAGATGATGTCACGTTTACGTGTCAGAGCCAGAAACAAAAGGGAAAGTACCACAAAACTGTTCAAAATGTACGGTTGGTACGGATTGTTGT
>NW_019460314.1:0-538 GCF_002814215.2 Seriola lalandi dorsalis
TCTACCAAAGAAGTTACAACGAAAATACATACAATCCATATAACAAAACAAGCCATTAAAAGCATAGAACATGAGGGGCGTCGTGTGGCGTAGTGGTCTAAGCAGGCGCCCCATAGGCTACAGTCCTCGCTGCAGTTGGCCCCGGTTCGAGTCCCGCATCGGACGGCCTTTACTGCATGTCATTTCCCCTCTCTCTGCCTCCCCATTTCCTGTCTCTCTCCACTATCCTGTCCAATAAAGGCACAAAAGCCCAAAAAAAAAAACTTAAAAAAAAAAAGCATAGAACATGTACAACATACAATTGTGCAAATGAGCAGGTGTCAGCAGATTAGCAGGTTATATAAATACCAGAGAGCAAAACCTATGAAATAAAAAAATGAGTAGCAAGTGTTCCCAAATGCAGTCATTGTGTGCTCAATGCTTGTATGGCATAGGGAATAAAAGACTTCTTATATACTGTATGTTCCAGCTGGTCCTCGGGGCCCTGAATGGACAGCCAGACGGAAGCAGTTCAAACTCTTGAGTGCAGTGGGTGTGA
>NW_019460315.1:0-495 GCF_002814215.2 Seriola lalandi dorsalis
AATAATAATAATAATGAATGAAGCTCTGTGAAATTTTATTTTATGTTAAATTAAGTGTTGCAACTTATTTTGTATTTTCACTTCACTGTAACTTGGATCTCTTTGGAAAACCATGTGTACGCATGGTCAAAGGAATGAGATGAACACACCAATTTATGTGTGCGAAATGGCATACGCATCATTTATCCATCTGGTCCCTGGTCTCCTCAGCTTCATCTGCAGCTGGAGCCTGGTCTTAAAGACCATGAACTGTTAGAGTTGGGAATACTTTATGAGTATGAAGGAGGGTCCTACAGCCTGAAAACTGTACCAGTTATTCCTTTAATCAAAAACTAAAAGGTGCCAGCAGACACCCTCTCAACAGGTTCATGGAAAGAGTTGTGTTGAGTCAGATAAAGAAGCTAAACTCAGAATCCAACAAGCCTGTAAAGATTCAATCTGCCACTATAGCTTCAGTGCCGACGACTGATCAGTGGTTTAAGATACAGAAAGAAA
>NW_019460316.1:0-437 GCF_002814215.2 Seriola lalandi dorsalis
TCCACCTCCTGTCCCACGGTCCACCTCCTGTCCCCTCAGTCCACCACCTGTCCCTCAGTCCACCTCCTGTCCCACGGTCCACCTCCTGTCCCACGGTCCACATCCTGTCCCCTCAGTCCACCTCCTGTCCCCTCAGTCCACCTCCTGTCCCCACGGTCCACCTCCTGTCCCCACGGTCCACCTCCTTCTCTCCTCAAACCAAGAGACTGAAAACAAAAAGTTACATGTTGTCAAGGTTGCTAGGGGACAGGAGCCGTGCTTTGTGATGCAATGGTAAGGGCGGGAACAGCTGGTGATGCTGTCTCTCTTTAGGTTCTGACTCTCTGTACTTCCTCTCTCTCTGCACTTCCTGTCTCTCACCTGATACCTGTATGTGTCTTCAGTCCCTAGCAGTGTGGCAGGGACTGAGCCTGTTTGCTCTCAGGACTCAGTTCTGG
>NW_019460317.1:0-550 GCF_002814215.2 Seriola lalandi dorsalis
CGTCTTAAAAAATGCATCAATAAATAGAAGCACTAGAAACTTTAAAACACACCTAGCACACCCAGTGCTCTCAAATCTTTTCTTTCCACTTTTCCACACACGCAAGGAAGCACACAACCTTTGCCTGCATGACAGTAGGAGTGTGTATCTGGCCTTGCTCCCACACACTCACTACAGATCCATGGACATGCTCCCGCTCATCCAGTAGAGGAGAGAGTTTTCAATTTGCAGTGTATTGAATTATAGTGAATCTTTTTTTTTTTTTTTTGGAGTTTGTTTGAAAATCATTATACCACTATTCATTGGGCCACAAATGAATCTAAAGCGGATAGCAGCTTTATAGGAGAATTGTTGTGGATTAAATTATGCAAGAATTTCTATTAGGACTGACTCCAATATGTCTTCGTCGAATGAGATTTAAAAGAAAAACTTTCACCTTGTTCCAAAAAAACAAACAAACAAACAAAAAAAAAACGGGTCTGTATGCACATGGACTCCCACACACCCGCACACTCAAATACAAACAATCACGACCAGCCTATTGGATTGT
>NW_019460318.1:0-470 GCF_002814215.2 Seriola lalandi dorsalis
CTAGACGGTTTCAAAATAGGTAACACAAGCATTTTAGTAAAAAACCTTTGTAACGATGAGTTAATGGTTTCCTTTCTAAACTTACCTGTGTATATCACAGACGAGGAAATCATGCAAAAGCTTGAGGGATGGGGCCTCGCAAAAGCCGCACAGAGGATGGCCACAAAGCTGGTCGAGAGCAGAGACGGGCTGAGTGTAAACTCTGGTCCCCGAGAGAGAGGAAAGGGCAAGGGCGGAAACGGGCTCGCAGAGGGGCCGGAGCCGTCTATTGCCCTGGAATCGATGGACGTGGGGGAGACTCTGAGCGATCTGCAGCAGGCGGCAGCCGCACCCCCCAGAGCGCCGGCCTCGACCTCCCCGACTCAGCAGGGGGAATCAGACGGTGACTCTGAGATGCACGTCGCCACCATCCAGAGCATCAGGAAGCAGCACACCTCTACTATAGCCGCTAGAACTAAGAAAAGGAAGAA
>NW_019460319.1:0-777 GCF_002814215.2 Seriola lalandi dorsalis
AAAACGTCATAGTATAGTAAGGCATAAAAATGTGAAAAAACGTCATAGTATAGTAAGGCATAAAAATTTGATAAAACGTCATAGTATAGTAAGGCATAAAAATGTGAAAAAACGTCATAGTATAGTAAGGCATAAAAATGTGAAAAAAAGTCATGGTATAGCAAGGCAAAAAAATGTGAAAAAACGTCATAGTATAATAAGGCATAAAACGTCATAGTATAGTATGGCATAAAAATGTCCACAAACGTCATAGTATAGTAAGGCATAAAAATTTGAAAAAATGTCATAGTATAATAAGGCATAAAACGTCATAGTATGGTAAGGCATAAAAATATGAAAAAACGTCATAGTATAGCAAGGCAAAAAAATGTGAAAAAACGTCATAGTATAGCAAGGTAAAAAAATGTGAAAAAACGTCATAGTATAATAAGGCATAAAAATTTAAAAAAAAGTCATAGTATAATAAGGCATAAAACGTCATAGTATAGTATGGCATAAAAATGTCCCCAAACGTCATAGTATAGTAAGGCATAAAAATTTGAAAAGACGTCATAGTATAGCAAGGCAAAAAAATGTGAAAAAACGTCATAGTATAATAAGGCATAAAAATATGAAAAAATGTCATAGTATAATAAGGCATAAAACGTCATAATATAGTATTGCATAAAAATGTCCCCAAACGTCATAGTATAGTTAGGCATAAAAATTTGAAAAAACGTCATAGTATAGCAAGGCAAAAAAATGTGAAAAAACGTCATAGTATAATAAGGCATAAAA
>NW_019460320.1:0-490 GCF_002814215.2 Seriola lalandi dorsalis
GATCCTTCTGTATTTTTACCACAAGGTTCCATACTCCTGTGTTGTTCACAATTTATTTTGGCAATGTTACATCTTCTCTAACAAATGGTAATGTCCATTTTTATGAAGATGACACAGCTCTGCACCGCTGTGCTAATAAAGCACACTCAGCCACTGAAATATTACACCAAGCCTTTGGCAAATAACAAGATGCACTTTTAAATTTGAAATGAGTCCTGAATGCAAACATGACTAGATATATGTTTTTCTCTCGAGCTAAAGATATTGTGTCTCGAGCCGAAGTCATTGTGATTGGCTGATGCTTGATCATGTGCACTAACACTGATGTTAGGAAAACTGCTTTTCGTTTTTGTGTTGCACACACTTGGAACAAATTACAACACACATTAAAATTTACCACAGTTGTACCCGTCTGTCAATTTGAAACCATAATCGCAAAGTACTTCACTCTTGAATGTAACTGCTTTTAACTGTGTTCTGCTGTTTGTTT
>NW_019460322.1:0-528 GCF_002814215.2 Seriola lalandi dorsalis
GAAGGACAGAAAGTAGGACAGAAGGACAGAAAGTAGGACAGAAGGACAGAAGGACGGACAGAAGGAAGGACAGAAGGAAGGACAGAAGGACAGAAGGACAGAAGGACGGACAGAAGGACGGACAGAAGGAAGGACAGAAGGAAGGATAGAAGGAAGGACAGAAGGACAGAAGGACAGAAGGAAGGACAGAAGGAAGGACAGAAGGAAGGACAGAAGGAAGGACAGAAGGACGGACAGAAGGACAGAAGGACAGAAGGAAGGACAGAAGGAAGGACAGAAGGACGGACAGAAGGACCTGTGGAAGGCGTTTCTGTCCACTGATCCCTCAGTGTCCTGCAGTTTTCTCAGATGGAAGAAACACTCTCTGAGCCGAGGGTCGGACCGGTGCAGACCGGAGCTCCAGATGGCCTGAGAGAGAAAACAAACGCACCCAAAGTGTTCCTGAAACTCCCCGACAACCGAAACATCCAAAACACCAACAACACACGTGAAAGCTTCATGTGATTTTGGCGGGAAGAGATCTTTGAT
>NW_019460323.1:0-443 GCF_002814215.2 Seriola lalandi dorsalis
GTGTGTGTGTGTGTGTGTGTGTGTGTGTGAATGTGTATGTTTGGTCATGTGTTTGTGTTTGTGCACATCTATAGCATCATGTGGCCTCGCGTCTCTCTGGTGTCATTTACCCTGATGAAGAAAAAGTCGTGTTACTGCTCCGTGCGTGACACAGATCTGTTGTTGTCTTATCGGCATGAACTGCAACAAGCTGTGTGTGGATCCTGAGACGGGATGATGTATTTGAAGATATAGTGACTTAAAATTCACTTAAAAACAGCATTAACACGGAGGACTACCAGTAGGAGAAAGTAAAGTCTCATGATAATAATGTAACTTTAAAATTGTTATAAAAAAAAAACACCCAAATGTTTGTGTTGTGTTATAATTTAACTCTTAATCTCCTGTGTGTGTGTGTGTGTGTGTGTGTTCCAGCCTGGCCCAGGTACCGTGTGTTGCGTGTG
>NW_019460324.1:0-582 GCF_002814215.2 Seriola lalandi dorsalis
TCATGCTTCAACTTCTCATCATTTTAAAATAATAGTGGTAAAAAACCATGAGGGCAGGTGAAACCTGTGGCTGCCTTCAAATGTAGCTAAGACCAGTGATGACATCAGTGACAAGACCAGTAACGAGGCCAGTGACGGGATCAATGACGAGACCAGTGACAAGACCAGTGATGAGGCCAGTGATGAGACCAATGACGAGACCAATGACGAGACCAAGAACGAGACCAGTGTTTGGACCAGTGATGAGGCCAGTGACAAGACCAGTGATGAGACCAATAACAAGACCAGTAATGAGAACAATAATTAGACCAGTGACAACCAGTGATGAGGCCAGTGACGAGACCAATGATGAGGCCACTGACAAAACCAGTGATGAGACCAGTGACGAGACCAATGACAAGGGCTGAGATGAGACAAGGGATGAAACCAGTGATGAGGCCAGTGACGAGACCAGGGATGAGGCCTGAGATTAAACCAGTGATGACGCCAGTGACGAGACCTGTGATAAGACCAGTGATCAGGCCTGAGATCAGACCAGTGATGAGACCAGAGATGAAAACAATAATGAGACCAGTGATGAGA
>NW_019460325.1:0-482 GCF_002814215.2 Seriola lalandi dorsalis
ACTGAAAAACCAGATTAAGCTCTTAAAGCAGCTAAGCATGCATACAGTAAAATTCTTTTAAGAAAAGGCTGGTAAAGAAAAAAATTAATTTTGGTCTGTAGGTTGAGCTAGTTCTAGGTAATCAAATCTAAATCTAAACACCTACCAAACAGCAAAAGAAAATATGTAATTCAAACATGTCTACCGTCTTTCAGTAGCGTGGTTTTACCTAATCGTTGAAATGTTACTAGTGTAGTGTAATTATAACTGCTATCATCATGACATCTGGAGACGCGAAACCTAACTATAAAGAGCAAGAAAAAAAAACAATATACTGCCAAATATATACGTCGCTTCGATCCGCTTCTTACAGTCTATAATGGAAGCTTGAAGAACACACCATACAATTAGTTGCTTTGATATTCAAGGCTTGTTAAACATCGCTACAATACCATAGTCGGACACAGGATGTTTTGATCTGCACCTAAGGAACTGGACAGAGC
>NW_019460326.1:0-517 GCF_002814215.2 Seriola lalandi dorsalis
GTTCCTGGCCGTGGTGGTGTCCTCCCTGGGAAGGCAGTACCACTAGAGAGCTGCAGCACAAGAGAAGACCATCGCACGCTGGATCATTTATTTAAATGCTCTTTGTTTTTGTCTCAAAGAAAATAAAAACAATAAGCACATTCAACAAACTGTTTGTGATGATGTTCAAAACACGAAATTACATGAAAAAGTAGCCGAATATGTCTGAGATCATGGGGACAACTGAAAACAAAACAACACATACTGTACAAAAGGGACATAGACCATTATCGATTACTCTGGGTGCGTGACGGTGATCGGCGGCGGATACGCGCGGCGCATCGGGAGCGAGCACATGCGAGCCTGAAGACGGTGCACAAAAAGTGCAGAGTGGAGAGAGAGAACGGAGGCTGCCAGTCAGAGACTAATTGATTTACCAATTATGTGCGTGCGTCCGTGAGACCTAACCATTCACACAAAGCTGTGCCCATGTTCTGTACTGTTGCCTGAACCTATTAAACAGTCAAATCAAAGAAGA
>NW_019460327.1:0-530 GCF_002814215.2 Seriola lalandi dorsalis
CATAAAAGGTCATAAAAACGTCATAGTATGGTCAGACATAAACAGGAGATAGTATAGTAAGGCACAAAATTCATAAAAACGTCATAGTATAGTATGCCATAAAATGCCAAAAAAACATAATAGTATATTAAGGCATAAAAGGTCATAAAAACGTCATAGTATGGCAAAGCATGAGATTAAATAATATAATTAGGCATAAAAATGCCAAAAAACGTCAAACGAAAGTATGGCAGAAAAATGCCAAAAAACGTCATAGTATATTGTGGCATAAAATGTCAAAAAAACATCATTGTATATTAAGGCATAAAAGGTCATAAAAACGTCATAGTATGGCGAAGCATGAGATTAAATAATATATTAGGCATAAAAATGCCAAAAAACGTCAAACGAAAGTATGGCAGAAAAATGCCAAAAAACGTCAAAGTAAAGTATGGCAGAAAAATGCCAAAAAACGTCATAGTATATTAAGGTATAAAAGGTCATAAAAATATCATAGTATGGCAAAGCATGAGACGAAATAATATAATTAG
>NW_019460328.1:0-535 GCF_002814215.2 Seriola lalandi dorsalis
AAGCAACACTATAGCAGGAGGATCGAGCGCGTACTATTGAAGTTCAGTCCTTACCGCAGCGGCCAAGATTAGAGTCAAGCCCCTGCTGTTTTCTGGATGTGATTCCCTCTCTCTCTCCTTCCTGTCTCTCTCTCAAAGTCACTATCTCATTAGGAAAAGGCAAACAATAGTATTGCCATTCTTTAGTATCTTAGCGTTCTATATTCACTGTAGAAATCTAGAATTTAAAAATGTTTTGCTTATATTGGCTGATGCACAGGTGAGTATGTTCTTCAAGCACTGGTTTATACATTCCTCAATGCTGTGTTCATGAACTGTCCTCCTAAAAAAAACAATATCTCATGTTCAGTCACATGCCTCCACCTTTTTCAACTAACGTTAGTCTGTGTTCACTCAAAGTGAAGCTGGTGATATGGAAGACATGAGCACAGACACTGAGCCTCAGGCTACGTCCATACTAACACATTTCAGTTTTAAAACGAGTCACTTCTGCTACGTTAACTTGTTAACTGACGTCCACGACTCCGGAGCTTTC
>NW_019460329.1:0-486 GCF_002814215.2 Seriola lalandi dorsalis
ATTTTTTTTTTTTTTTTGTAAAAGAGGACAACAATACCCCCATCCACAGGGCACAAGGGCTTATTGAATGGCTTGATGGATATGAATCTTGTCTTATGGCCTTCTCAGTCACCAGAGCTCAACCCAACTGAAATCCTGAACACCAGATTTTGGACCGACATGCTAGACACAGCTCTCCCACCACCATCATCAAAACATCCAATGAGGGAATATGTTTTGGAAGAATGGTACCCATCCCTCTAGTAGAGTTCAAACTGCTCACAATGTCAAGGAGCAATGAAGCTGTTCTGGCAGAAGGTGGTGGCTCAGCACTTCCCACCTTTATAATAACTTAATATGAGAAATTATTGTTTTCTAACCACGTACTGTATACACTTCATGCATCCACATGGCTGGACAATAGCTAAACAGTAAGGTGGGAAATACTTCCTGTACTTATTATTTGAAGACTCTGCAAATACACTTTCCTGCTAAGAGTTTGCTGAG
>NW_019460330.1:0-482 GCF_002814215.2 Seriola lalandi dorsalis
ACAACAAAACCAAACAACAACCAAAAGGACAAGCACACAATTTATTTGAAGTGGTTACAGGTTACTGTATGTGTGCTGAAGCACTGAAAAATCCCCCATACATGTTCAGCTCAGTTGAGATTGTGAAAGCCGAGAAATATGACTCATGTCATTTTCATACTCATCTACCCATGCAGTGAGCGTTTCTCTCACCATCTCATTTTCAGCAGAAAATCGAGATCAAGTGGTCCCGCTCTGCCTTTTCAAACGTGTCGCAGAGCATGATGGTCGGTTAATTGTTAAATTGTATCATGCCGTTCACCTGTACACCTGTGGAAAACATCAACACTGTTTGTCTGTCTACAGTCATTTATTCAAGTTATTCACTCATCTGCACATATTTGTATAGTGTATAAACTGAATCCATGTTAAAGTGTGGCACACCAGGTGCATCAGTGTAGACAGGAAGCAAGTCAGAGAAAAACACTATTTAAATAAATAAA
>NW_019460331.1:0-482 GCF_002814215.2 Seriola lalandi dorsalis
CTTTGACCACCAAAATCCAATCAGTTCTTTCTTGAGTCAAAATGAATGTTTGTGCTAAATTTGAATAAGTTCCCTCAAGGCGCTACTGAGATCTCGCATTCACGAGAACGGTTACGGTTACGTATAGATGGACAACCTGAAAACATCATGCCTCCGGTCCCGGCTGCTGCTGGTGCAGAGGCATAAAAACAAATTTATTACAACAAAGGAAGATTCACACCGAGGTTTCACCTCTCAACTTCTAGCCAATTAAATCACTGAGTTCTGTACGCAGCGATCATCTTGGCTGAAAAATATTTAAGGGTCTTATATTGTATGTGGATTTCCATGTGTTGTTTGATCATAAAGCAGGTCTAGGTTCTATATTAATACTGTGAAAGTATCAAAGCGCTCAGTCCACAGAGAAATACACACAGCCTGTATTCAGACACTGAGCCTTAAAACCAGCTGTCAGGACTTCTGTGACTTTGTGATGTCACAAC
>NW_019460332.1:0-522 GCF_002814215.2 Seriola lalandi dorsalis
TGCAAAAAAGGTGGTTTAAGGTCAGTGGAGAGAAGCCAGTTGTTTGTGAGAGCTGTGATTTAGATTATGAGTGTTCAGATTCACAGGGAAACCAGAGGGACAGGAAGACCTGATTGTGATTCCATAGACGACCACAGAGGTCCCTCATGTGGTGATGAATTACATTCACTTAAATATCTGCTGACCAATGTAAATGTAGAAAACTGAGCAGATGCAGCCCGGCCTCGCACAGACGTCATCAGTATAAATGGTTTCCACTCTATTCAAAATAAAGGTAGAAATAAGACATTTAAAAATGATTGTGTAGATGTGTTTTGTCAGACTGTTTGTGCATTGTTTCATTTTCGTCACAGTCTAATGATTGTTATTATGGAGCGGAGTAGAAAAGTGCACATTGACGAAATGTCTGGCATGTGCTCGTGGCTCTTCGGCCATCGGCTGCTGCCGTGGCCTGTGTCCATGTTTAATGAGGGATTGACTCAGATTGCCAAATCCAGACTGACATAATCAGTTTAGACACCA
>NW_019460333.1:0-615 GCF_002814215.2 Seriola lalandi dorsalis
CATCCATCCATCCGTTTTCCTCCACTTATCCGGGGTTGGGTCGCGGCGGCAGTGGGCAAAGCAGGAAGTTCCCTCTCTCCAGCAACGCCTTCCAGCTCCTCCTGGGGGATCCCGAGGTGTTTCCAGGCCAGATGGGATATGTAACCCCTCCGGCGTGTTCTGGGTCCACCCCGCCGTCTTCTCCCAGTTGGACGTGCCCGGAAAACCTCCACAGGAAGGCGTCCTTATCAGATTCCCGAACCACCTCAGCTGGTTCCTTTCGACATGAAGCAGCAGCAGCAGCGGCTCGACGCCCCGTCTCTCAGGCCGAGCCCTGTGCAGGAAACCCACTTATATACAGCACATCCTTATATTTCTCCCTGTATTTGAGAATGCAGACACGGCGCGTCTCCCATTTTCTCTGCTTGCACTTAATGTGCATGTATTGATTTCTACCCTTAGCTTTCCTGCAGCAGCTAGGAGGCCAAGCTGAGTCCTGAAGGAATCCGCATTTTTCTCTGATGAGAAAGTGCTGAGCAATTTAATCTGCAGGCTGGTGTTTACTCTGTGACTGTGAAAACCGAGTGTCATGGTGTCTGTGGAATGGTATGTGTGTGTGTGTGTGTGTGTGTGTGT
>NW_019460334.1:0-477 GCF_002814215.2 Seriola lalandi dorsalis
AAGGAGGTCCTGAGGGTTTAATGTCTCTGTTAAAGGGGGGAAATAAGGTTAAGTTATCTCTGAATGGAACCCGCCCCGCAGCTCGGGGGTTTAGTTGTTACAAGTGTTGGGACGCGGCCTTTCCGGTGTTGTCATGGTGACGGTGAAAGGCTGTAAACTGCTAAAGTTTTGTTTTCAGCTTCGGTATGTTCACATTTCTGTCATTGTTTGTGTATGTTTTCGATTCTTTTTAAAGCTTGTTACTGAACGTAGTGTCATTAGAAAAATAAAAACGCGTTTAAATACATGTTTTACATCAAGAATAATGTTTTTAAACTTTGTAACGTCTGTTTTTTGGTGAGTTGTAACGGTAAACTGCTAGCTTAACTTTAGCCAAGCTAACTTAGTTTTAGGTTAGCTTGTCTTCAACACACAGAAGGATGTTGTCAATAACTTATTAATTTCACAGGGTGGTAAAACTCAAGCTATATTTACTAG
>NW_019460335.1:0-535 GCF_002814215.2 Seriola lalandi dorsalis
TTTTTTTTTTTTTAGCTGTCATTGGCACTGACAGTTATTATTGTCATCATCCATCTATACATTCATCCTTATATGTCTCCTCTAGCATTGCACTGATGTATGAAAATTTGTAATTTAAACATGGGTTTCTGCCACCGACGCTGCTGAGCTTCTTCAGTGAAAACAGCTGCCTGCTACGGACGAAAATGACACTGCGAGAGTGAAGCAAAACGGTAAAGCTGTGGGTCGTACAGCAAAGTAATGAGCTAAAACTTGCTATAAAGCTATGTATAGTCGAGGGGGGAGCTGCACTTTCAGTTTGTAATACTCGACAGGTTCATCGTTACAATCGACACCTTCCATATTTGTTGTCACATTGCTTTCACATTCTCATTTGATACCTTGTTATTACAAAATATTGCCTATATCTGGGCTATCAGTCGATAATCATTATTTTATTATACCTGTTAAATGTTACATCAGTGTTGCACCTGATCTCAACAGCAACACAGTAGAGTACAGAGCAGGAGGGACTCAACTCAAAGCATCTTGATTT
>NW_019460336.1:0-615 GCF_002814215.2 Seriola lalandi dorsalis
TGTGTGTGTGTGTGTGTGTGTGTGTGTGTGTGTGTGTGTGTGTTTAAACTTGTGCTGACTGGTTGTTTTTGTTCACAGCCGCTCCCACCCTGAACACACTGACCAGTTTTCTTAATCTTCATAATCTATCAAGTGGCTGCTTCTCAGAGTTTCTGTGTGGAGCATTTTTCACCCTGGCAACTCGGTTGTTAACGATCCAACACGTTACGTTCCTGAAACACTGACACTCCTTTATCCTTTTACATATATGACCTGTGTCCCAGTTTAGAGGCCACGTGGCCCCTGGATCGGGACACAGCTGCAGTATCTGGATGTGTGTGAACAAAAGTCTGTAGAATGACAGTAATTATCTGTAATTAAAAATGTAGCTTGTTATTATAAAGGTTAATGTACATACGAACAATTTAAAGACTTTCTCTGTAATTTCAGGGTAAATCTTATTAGTTTTAAAATTTATGTGACTTCTACATTCAAACTTTGTAATTCTGGATGAAATGTGTCAAACTTTTTTTCATCACATCAAACATTCAAACAAAAAAGTCTGAAGTACTGGAATGTATCCCAGCATGCACTGGAAGGAAAGCAGGAAAATGGTTTTATCACACAACAACACAC
>NW_019460337.1:0-482 GCF_002814215.2 Seriola lalandi dorsalis
CAAGATGCTCAACCGCTGACAGTTGACAGAAAAGTTCTCAGCAGCGTCTTTACTAGTGAGTTTTGACTGTAATAGGATTGGCAGTAGTAAGACTGTAACTAAGGTTTCACTGGAGTTTTAACGTTCTGTGTTCTGAGCTTTCCAGAAAACTTTTTTTCATTTTAGGAAATTCATAGTTTACTGCATGAAGACACTGAAGTTACAGAGTAATATCTCAATATTCAAACCTAAAATGTATGAAATAAAAGCTTGTGTCTGTGCCCCGCAGTGTCAGATCCTCCGTCACAGTGTAATAAGTCAACTGCTAATTAGTGAACAAGTGAGATTACAACCTGAGTGTGTTCCAGCTGCTGCCTGCTTGTCAAACATCCCTCCAGCAGAAATCAATAGGTCATCATCTCTACATATTACTACATATCAGGAGGAGAGTGGAGGAGGAGTACAACGCCGGGGAGAGGACAAGAAATCAAAGGAGGGAACAG
>NW_019460338.1:0-481 GCF_002814215.2 Seriola lalandi dorsalis
CATTTTTCATTTTGTTTTTTTATGGTAACTATGGATACATAAACAATAAGAAACAGTTGTCAATGAAATTTTTGTATCTCATAAAACAGCACGTAGAGTCACACTCACATGAGCAAAGTTAGACAGGTGACAGGTTTTTCACATGTGACCTGTCACCTGTCTAACTTTGCTCATGTGAGTTAACATCCTGTGTTTTCTTTGTTGAGCTATTTTTGACTGACATTATTTCTGGAAACAAAGAAGCTTAAAGTTTTACCACCTTCCATCTTTAGGACTAAGACTCCCTTGGTGTTTAGTCACATGATCATGTGACACAGGTGTTGTATATTCTTAAAATATGTTTACTCACGTATGTGGAGGGCAGAGATGTCACTTCAACAGAATACATTTAAAATGAGTTGTAAATCTGCCACTTTTGTTTCTGTTACTTTATTTGTAAAACACTGTTTCAGTAAATTAGAAGTAAATAATAATAATAATT
>NW_019460339.1:0-482 GCF_002814215.2 Seriola lalandi dorsalis
GTGTGTGTGTGTCAGGGCAATGAGGGAGGAAGGGTGTGCTGCTGTAGAGGGGAGGGAGAGCGGGGGTGAATAAAAGCAGTACAAGAAAGAAGAGCGAGAGCATCAAAGGTGGAGCGGATAAAAGCAGGTGCGTACGCAAGAGTGTGTGTGTGTGTGTCCTCATGAGGACTCAGACAGCTGCTGCCCTGAGAGATGGCTTTTGTCTGGTCTAGACTGCGTGTGTGTGTGTGTGATGTGTGTTCTGATGCCTGTGACGTACCCTGTCACAATGACTTGGCGACCTGACTAGAGCAGCGATGACAATTTCTGACATTTGCATCTATATGTGCAGACATTTCTGTAGATCACCATATGATGCACAAAGCTTCAGCATTATTATATGAAGAGACCGACGTGTAAGAAAACCATCTATGTGCACAGATTAGAAATAGGATCTAACGGCAGCATCTTCATGGCATCCACCGAACGTAAAACTGTTTCAG
>NW_019460340.1:0-570 GCF_002814215.2 Seriola lalandi dorsalis
GACAGACACATGCATCATTGTCATCTGTACAAAACACAGCAACATAGTAACTTTACAGTGTGGACAAATTATAGATCTATTTTAAACATATATGCTCTTGATCTGGAGAGATGAAGACAGGTTGAGTCTCTTGGAGGACAAAGATCCAGATCCAAAACATCTAACATCTATCTCTCTAGGAGGACAGCAATGAATTACTTCATTGCCAAATTTATCAATCTCATATCAGAAGCCATGACTTCTCGATTCAATGGATCTCCAGTCTCTACGTCAAAAGAATACGACAGGACAACAGCTGGGTGTAAATAAAGGAGTTTATTAACTAAACTACTATGTACAGAGTAAATGCAAAGTGTAATAATCATAAAGATGAAAATAATAATGAAATGAGCAGTGTGATGAGTTGGCAATGGTGGGAGAGAATATGTTATGGCTATACACTCTGGCTATACAGCTAATGATGCTACATCTACGAATTAGGTTTGATGATTAAATAAATTGCTATATTTCGACATCAACCCAGTCATGAGCAGAGTGTTAAGACCGGCCTACTGTGAGTTGCGCTGTAGC
>NW_019460342.1:0-600 GCF_002814215.2 Seriola lalandi dorsalis
CATCGGAGGGCGGAGTCTCCCACACCGGACATTACAGTGAAAAAGGACAAATACAACAAAGGTATTGTCATACAAAAAATGAGTTAAGGTGCTGTCAAACATGCAACTCATTCCTTAAATGTAATGGGAGTTTTACATGAGCCTGAGTTACTTTAATGTAAACTGAAAACTCAGTACAGGAGGTGAGACTTGGTACATTTTCAGTACAGCACAAGTCTGAATTAAAGGCTGTGAGATTGGTGTAAAGGTGCACAAAGAAAAATGTGCACCTTTTTCATGCAGTTCATTATAAACTCATATGCATATAAAGAATCGGGCGAATAATAGCTGACTAACATGACTGAGCCAGTTTTAACATGATGTGAATAGACCAGCAAAGATTCATCGATTAGTCAACTATTTTATTTTAGGAAATATTTTGCTCATTGATGAGTCATTTTTGTTTCCTTCCCTCCTTGTATATATGGTGAACTCAATATCTTTGGTTTTTGGACTATTGGTCAAATGAAAGCAAGAAAAGATCAGTTTGTCATTTTTCACAATTTACTGACCTCTGATGTTTTATCCTGCATCTGATGTAATATCTGAACTCTGCTTATC
>NW_019460343.1:0-538 GCF_002814215.2 Seriola lalandi dorsalis
GTGAATGAGTTGATGCCCTCATCTGTCCTGACACTTTTCTCGTGGGAAAGAAAGCACGAGCTTTAGGTATTTCAAATGGAAATTTGTGTCCGCCCGCTCCCCCTTTACCCCTACACTATTAAACATAGATTTCGGCTTTGCATATATTTTCCCCTTGCAAATCAGATTTTTTTTTTTTTTTTCCCTGGTGAAGTGGAACACGGTACACAATACAGTCATACAAGCTGGGAGTCATTGTTGTGCTGCATTGCAGTATGCTCCCCTCTCACATCAAAACAAAGCATTACAGCGTGTCTCAAAAAGCAGCGGGGCGTCTCAGAGGAAGTGTCGAGCGCTGCTGAACCTTCTCCTCAGCTGCACCTTAACTCCGAAGACACGATGAAGTCTGCATTAACACAGGCAGCGCCGTGTGTCTGCCCCCCCACCCCCAGCTGCAAATGTTAAAAACCCTGCTGTATAAATACAAGCTCACAATTACTATTTTAGCATCTATACAGAATAACTACATATATAAGTGCATATGAATTTATTCTGAACC
>NW_019460344.1:0-499 GCF_002814215.2 Seriola lalandi dorsalis
ACACACACACACACAGGTTGCAGACTCGCTCAGCTGTAAGAGAGGGACATGAGCAAACGGACAGTTAAGCTGCAGGAGGAAGAAGAAGAAGAGCGAGGCTTTGCAGCAGCAGAAAATTAGGCCGATATGAGATTTTGAAGGGCAATTTTTATGAGTTCAAGCTTCCAGAAGCCAGTGTTTTACCTTTTCATTTTACTATTTTAAAACCATATATTAACTAAATTTCTCTAAAATGTAGTTTGCTCATGACAGAAAAATCTTTTTTTTTTTTTTTTACCAAAACACTCACACTCAAACTTCTTCAGTGAAATCCAAAACAGCTGATGTCATTTTTTAAAATATTTCTAGTGCAGTGCTTGATAATATTCAAACATCGATACTTCTAAGTTGAAATAAATGCATCAGTTACTCAGTGTGCGACTTTCCATTCTCCATTTCCTTCTAATAAAATAGCAGTTATGACCTAAAAATCTAGTTAGCAGCTGCAAGAGTGACAATA
>NW_019460345.1:0-548 GCF_002814215.2 Seriola lalandi dorsalis
TCTGGTAGGGCACAAAGGCTGCTGTGTAGGTTAGAAGCAGGGACAACAACAGCAGTCCTACTTTCCTGCGCTCCTCCGCCATGATGGAAGTGCTCTGTTTGAGTGATTGCATGATCTGCTGAAAGCAAAAAGTCATGATGAAGACGGGGACCAGGAAACCGAGGCTGACCCGAGTGAGAGCAAGGTTGGCACTCTCTTGTGTCATGGGTACTCACACAAGTCACTTGAGGAGAAAGCTTGCAGCGCCCCTGTGTGGTCAAGTAAGATAACGTGGATGACAATCTCCAAAACCCATACAGCAAAACTCACAAGTGCTGCTGTCCGCACCTCCCTGACCCAGTGAAACTGGAGAGGATAGACCACTGCTACATAGCGATCAACGGAGATGCAGCAAAGGAGGCCAGAGCCGACGTAAAAGCTGTTGAACATGATCACAGCCACTAGGCTGCAGAGACCGCCACCTATAGGACTCTCCTTGGCCAGTTCAATCCACACAGGAAGAGTAATTGTGTAGAGCAGATCAGAAATGGACAGGTTGACAAGGTAGA
>NW_019460346.1:0-465 GCF_002814215.2 Seriola lalandi dorsalis
CGTCATAGTATAGTATGGCATGAAAATGATAAAAAAACGTAATAGTATTGTATGACATAAAACGTCAAAAAAACATCATAGTATATTAAGGCATGAAAGGTCATAAAAACGGCATAGTATAGTAATGAATAAAATGACATTGTGTTGTGAGGCATAAAAATGCCAAAAAACATCATAGTATAGTATGGCATGAAAGGTCAAAAAAACAAAAAACATCATAGTATATTAAAGCATAAAATATCATAACAACGTCATAGTATAGTAAGACATCAAATGAAATAGTGCAGTAAGGCACAAAAATGCCAAAAAATGTCATAGTTTAGTATGGCATGAAAATCATAAAAAACGTCATAGTATGGTAAGGCATCAAAGGAAATAGTATAATATGGCATAAAAATGCCAAAAGACGTCATAGTATAGTATGGCATGAAAATGATAAAAAAACGTAATAGTATTGTATGACAT
>NW_019460347.1:0-494 GCF_002814215.2 Seriola lalandi dorsalis
TCCAATTCTCCTGTCTCAGCACACATTTCCTGAAAGATGGAGAAAGCAAAAGACGGAGAGGATGGACTTTTCTCATGTGTGGGGGGTTCGTAGACATGCCAGGGACACACACAAGAACACCTCCAAGACCAAGGAGATGGTCATGGACTTTGGGAGGTCTAGGCCCACCCTTCAGCCAGTCAACATTAGAGGGAAGGACATTAAGGTGGTGCACACCTATAAATACCTAGGTGTGCACCTGGACAGTAAACTGGACTGATCCCTGAACACAGATGCCATCTACCTGAAGGGGCAGAGCCAGCTCTTTTTCCTCAGGAAGCTCAGGTCCTTTTACCTCTGCAGTGAAATGCTGAACATGTTTTATCAGTCAGTGGTGGCCAGTGTAACTCTTTTATGCTGCAGTCTGCTGGGGCAGCAGCATGTCCAACATGAACACAAAGAGACTGGACAAGCTGGTCAGAAAGGCTGGGTCTGTGCTTGGCAGGAGTCTGGAC
>NW_019460348.1:0-622 GCF_002814215.2 Seriola lalandi dorsalis
GTGTGTGTGTGTGTGTGTGTATGTATAATGCAGTCTATGGGAAAGCTACAATGATGGCTGAACAGTTCCTGAAGTAAATTCAATGCCTGCTGCTGTCTTTACTGTTGTACTGTCCAGTCTGAACTGCATTCTCTCTCTATGACCACGGTCACATCACAGTGAAAGAGAAGATCTGCTGTCAGGATACTGAACTGTTGGCAGTTGGTCTTAGACCTTATAATGCAATCCCCTCCACACTGGGGTCAAGTTTCCTGTCTTTTACAGCGGCGGAGGTGAGGGCGGAGCTCAAGAGGCTATGCCCTAGAGGGTCTGTGTCTGAGGCTGTTAAAAGACTGTGCAGCCCAGCTGGCTGAGCCGCTCCAAAGGATCTATAACTTAAGCCTTCAAACAGGGACGGTCCTGGTCCTGCGGAAAACATCATGTCTTGTTCCGATACGTAAAGTAGGACGACCGGCTGAGATAAATGACTACAGACCGGTGGCCCTCACATCACGCATCATGAGACCGTGGAGCGGCTGCTTCTCCACCTTCTGAAGCCACAAGTTGAATATGCACTAGACCCCCTACAGTTCGCCTACAAAAAACATAATGGAGTGGATGATGCCATCCTTTACATGCTCCA
>NW_019460349.1:0-590 GCF_002814215.2 Seriola lalandi dorsalis
TTTTTTTTTTTGAAGTGTGGATTATGAAAGATGCAGGTTTAATAATGAAGATTAATTAATTGATCATATGATGAAATGATGAAACACAAACGTGATTAATAAATGTACATAAAGTTTAATAAAAATGTATGTTCAAATTAATAAAGTGAGTTTGGATTAAGAAAATTAATAAACAGGTTATAAAAAAATATTAATAAAAATATGTCCTGATTAATAAACGATCCATTTGTATTTTATATCATATATAAATTATTAAAAAAATTGACGAACCCAACTTTACCTTGAAAGGTAAAAACATTTATTATTATTATTATTATTATTATTATTATTAACAATATTTAACCTTGCTGTAGTTTCCTGTGCAGATAAAAGAAAATTAATAAAAATCATTTCGACACAAACAGACGTTTCAGTGGAAATACAACATTTAATTTATATTAGCGAGCACTTAAAGTTCAAAGGTTAAAAAAACAACCAATCACAGAGCAGCTCTGTTTGTTTTGCAGCTGGGCAGGAAGTGTGTGTGTGTGTGTGTGTGTGTGTGTGTGTGTGTGTGTGTGTGTGTGTGGATTTTCTTGTCTTTTGATGGC
>NW_019460350.1:0-548 GCF_002814215.2 Seriola lalandi dorsalis
ATGTTTTGAGATTTTCTAATTTTCTTGTGTTGTATTGATTTATTCTCAACTTCTCCCAAAGAAAGAAAAAATCATTATGATAGCAAGTCTCTCAAAATAAACACTGACTTTGGCACATTTTAGATGGGAAATTCTGCCACAGGTCAAATACAGTATATTCTGATCATATCAATCCAATTTACAACAGTTTGGTCAAAGTAAATGTATAAACCTGCCACAGTGCATCTGGTTTTTCCAATGTAACCCTCGAGACACCAGAGGAAGCCACAACTCCTCTGTCCTTACAGTAAAGCTTCCTGATACCAAGTAGATACAAAATGATTATTCACCCGACCTCTGCCTGTGATTACAATACAAGCTAATACAGTATTGTAAAATGGGAGCAGCCACAAATGATATAAGCTTCATGTTTTTGACTTCACATCAGATTATTGTAATTATAGCTCACCTTTCATCCATGCACATATAATTTTCTCCTGCCTCTCCTTCTTCTTCGTCCTCTCTGCCCTTTCTCACCCTGCCAGATATTTCCTGCACCGGTGCAGAGA
>NW_019460352.1:0-548 GCF_002814215.2 Seriola lalandi dorsalis
GAGCTGCAGCGGCCACCACGTCATGTGACACCGTGCGGTTACCACAACGTCGTCTGGATGTGTGGCGTCGTCTGGAAACACACACTCGTTATACATGTCTGTGTGTTTATGAATACACAGTTTACACACGTAGATATACACATACATGTATATCTATACATACGTATATAGGGACACTGACACCAGTGACGTGCTGAGGTCGTCAACAGGAAGTGGTGAAGCTGAAGGCGTCTCTCTGCTGCTCAGACTGACGGTCAGTCGTCACGGAGACAACATGAAGACTCCACCTGTCTCTCTGCTGCTCGGTGAGTCCACACACTTCTACTGTCACTCACTCACTCAGTCAGTCACTCAGTCACTCACCTCTGACCTCTTGTTGCAGGTGTGTGTGTGCTGCTGTCTGGACTGAAAGTTTCTGCAGGTGAGAGAGAAAACAGTTACTGACTGTATGTGAATGTCTCTCTGTCTCTCTCTCTGTCTCTCTCTCTGTCTCTCTCTCTCTGTCTCTCTCTCTGTCTCTCTCTCTGTCTCTCTCTCTCTGTCTCTCT
>NW_019460353.1:0-701 GCF_002814215.2 Seriola lalandi dorsalis
TACTCTTTAAATACTTCTTGATCAAGACAATTCCAGTGAGGTGATCTTGCTGTTGCCTCCTTGTGTCCTATCTCCTGTTATATCTCCTACATCCTTGTCTCCTCGCAGAGATCATCTCTCCTTGGACTATCTGCCTGCAGTAGGCTGTCAGCTCTAACTGATGGTTGAGCGTTTGATACTGTCAGCGTCTGATTGCCAGGGTCTTGTTATCTGTCACCCCAGCGAAGGGGAAACTCAATCTCAGTTTCGGCCACAAAATGGTTTCCCCGGGCAATGCCCCCTCACCGTGGAAACGGCATGTAAAGGGGCGCTGCTGTTGCTGCATTCAATCCAACAACCTGCCATCTGTCAGCGTCAGTCAGTGTGTGTGTGTGTGTGTGTGTGTGTGTGAGAGAGAGAGAGAGATAGTGAAAGAGCAAGAGCAAATGTCTGCGTACACAGAACTGTGTCTGAGTGCATTAGTGAGTGAGATAGCGAGTGTGTACGTGTAAATGTCATTTATCAGTGTCAGTGTCAAGGTGTGTTTACTTGGTTGAATATATAGTGTGTGTAGAAGAGATTTTACATATGTGTGTACAATGAGACAGTATGGATGGTTGTGCATGTGAACCAGGATGTGCTCGTGCTTCTCATTTGTTATATATGAAACGGTATAAAGAAGTTATTTATAACAATTATGGTGATAAAAATTATCATCAGTA
>NW_019460354.1:0-567 GCF_002814215.2 Seriola lalandi dorsalis
AACTTTTGACTTTATTGTAAATTATTACAATCAATATATATTTGTTAACTCAGTTCAGTTCAACTTTTTTTTTTAAGTATTTTATTTTAAAATGTTGATGACCATCAGGATAAAACACAATGATTTACAATGAAAGCAAAAGGTTTAAGGTCTGAAATGGTTTTTATTTCATGTTTCTATCTGCTTCAGAGTAACGAAGGTTTTAGTCTGAGTCACCCGGAGTCTTGGCGAGATGGTTAGCAGCTTGAAGTCAGTGTCTGAATCTTCTAAGTTGTTGTCTTTGTTTTTTTCATCGAGGTAACTGCTGTGATCAGCTTCAATATTTCACCTTCATGACACGAATTTCACCACATCACGAGGAATGTCTTTGATCACGTGTCTTAAAAAAGTCTAAATCATATACGGCGAGTTTACGTCTCATCAGGTATCAAGGGTTTAAAGGAGTATTCCAGCGATTTAGCGCAGATTTCTTTTAAAAACATGGTGAAAAATCAAAATCTACCTGCCCACATTCCTCAAACTTCACACCCCCAGTTTCTAACTCCATCTCAAGTCTGAAGCACAAGT
>NW_019460355.1:0-533 GCF_002814215.2 Seriola lalandi dorsalis
CAGCATCCTTCAAAGGCTGCATCTGAAGACCGATAGCATCCATGCGGTGCGACAAGGCTGCCCCCATTTCAAAGGCTCCTTCGAGACGAGTGGGTCCTTCTGAGATTCAATGCACGCAAGTGATGAATCGCTTTTCTAAAAGAGAATAGGACTCCATTTTCCTCTAGTTAAAGAGCTCATGCACCAGAAGGTGGCAGTAATGCGCCAAATAGCTGTTTGCCAAACAACCCCAGAGGAGGAAGAACTATGGTGTAAACCCAACCGGCATGCAGTGTCTGGTGCTGATCATACAAACAACGCTGTCATGGTTTGACACTTTTTGTTTGGACTTTTGATTTATTTTGTAGTAGAGTTCCTTGTGTGTCCACTGTGTCTTGTGTTTCCTTCTTGATTGTCTGCCCCGCCCTAATGTGCTTCACCTGTGTTCAGTCACCCTTGCCTTCATAGTGTGTATTTAATCTCTGTGCTCCCTGTTGTCAGTTTGTCTGTTTTAATCAGTATGAGTTTTTGAAGTTTGTGTCTTTTGCTCCAGG
>NW_019460356.1:0-488 GCF_002814215.2 Seriola lalandi dorsalis
TTTTAGCTTCTGGGTCAGTTTCTCTTTAATAAAATATTTTGATCTCAGTGAGGTTTTCATCGGGTTAAATAAAGAAAAAAGAAAAGGCATTGACTCGAGACAAAGATGGAGGATTTAAGCTTTTAAAGTTTTTATTTTTACAGTGTGTGAACACTATAAAATGAAACAGAGAATCTGCCAGTTAATTCACACTTGACACAAGCCCTACACAGTCACTATGCACTGCCTCTGAATTCCTGCCTGAGAGAGACAGAGAGAGAGACAGAGAGAGAGGGAGGGAGTGAGAGAGAGGCTGAAGAGCTGTTTGCGCAGAATCAAGAGAGCGAGAGAGAGAGAGAGAGAGAGAGAGGGGAGGTGGATGTGAGCGAGCGAGCAAGCCAAAGAGAGAGAGGGAGTGCTTCTCCCTTCCCCTAGCAACGGTCGGCGGTGGTCGTCTCCAGCCTGTTGTTTTCTCTCTCTCTCTCTGTCACACACACACACACACACAC
>NW_019460357.1:0-578 GCF_002814215.2 Seriola lalandi dorsalis
TTATTCCTGCGCATTTGTTTCTGAGTTACAGTCAACGTTTTGCATTATGCGAACACTTAGCTCACTAACTTGTGGAGCTCTGGGGTTGGGGGCAACACAGCTTTACAGCAATGATGGAGTGGGATGGCCATTAATGATAAGGGTGGTGATTCCTTTTCATGTGACGACATGTCCTTGAGCAAATAATGTGATCCCCAAGTTGCTCCGGGTGTGTTGTGGGGAAAAAATAAGTTGCTTCGGACAAAAACACCTGTATAATTAATTTAAAGCTCCATATTTTCCTCTTTCACATCTCCTCTCTCAGGCTTCTCTCTGGAGCAACAACAGGTCGGTGAGCCAATCACAAGAGAAGAGGCTCTGAGCCTATCTTCTGATTGGCTGACTGTTTTCTGAATGATCCAATAAAAATATAGTAGATTTCAGGTAAAGACAAATCCTGCAAGGTTGGATGGTGGGTCCAGGTGGGCGGGGCTTGGGGCGTGGGTGACAGAGGTGACTGCTTTGTTCTGACATCACAAAGTTCCAGAAGTCCTGACGGCTGGTTTTAAGGCTCAGTTTCTGAATACAGGCTGTGTGCA
>NW_019460358.1:0-534 GCF_002814215.2 Seriola lalandi dorsalis
TAGCTTGCTGTTCTTGTTCCTTGTGTTACCTCGTGCTTTTGGTTCCTGTTCATGTCCCCTGTGTTATCTGTTGAAGTTCCCTGTGTTTCCCCGTGCTTCTGCTTCCTGTTTGGTTAGTTCACCAGTTTTTGTAGGTTCTTCTGTTTATTAAACATTTTTCATTTGTCTCCCTTGTCTTGGCTGCATTTAGGTCCAACCGTACTTAATATCGTGACAGTACGAACCGACCAAAAAAATGGACCCAGCAGCCTACGCCGGCTTCGTAGCCAGCTTTTTTGAGGTTGCCTTACAGCAAGCCTAAATCTTCCCAGTCAGCACTCCCATCGGTTGTCAGACCCCCCACCTTGGCTGACCCACTGTCAGATTTGGATGTGGAGGACCCTGAGCCGTCTCCTTTTTGGGGAACCCGGCTAGCCTTTCCTGCTCCAGGACAATTCATGTTTTCAACTTTTGTGTTATGTATATTAGTTTGGTCAGTTTGTCTGTTCATGTCCCCTGTGATGCCGATTCAAGTTCCTTCTGTTACCTTGTGCT
>NW_019460359.1:0-736 GCF_002814215.2 Seriola lalandi dorsalis
TGCTATACTATGACTTTTTTATGCCATGCTATACTATGACTTTTTACGCCATGCTATACTATGACTTTTTTTTTACTTTTTATGCCATGCTATACTATGACTTTTTTATGACTTTTTATGCCATGCTATACTATGACTTTTTATGCCATGCTATACTATTGCTTTTTTATGCCATGCTATACTTTGACTTTTTACGCCATGCTATACTATGACTTTTTTTTTACTTTTTATGCCATGCTATACTATGACTTTTTTTTGACTTTTCATGCCATGTTATACTATGACTTTTTTTTTACTTTTTATTTCATGCTATACTATGACTTTTTTTTTGCCATGCTATACTATGACTTTTTTTTGCCATGCTATACTATGACATTTTTTTGACTTTTTATGCCATGCTATACTGACTTTTTTATGACTTTTTATGCCATGCTATACTATGACTTTTTTTTTGCCATGCTATACTATGACTTTTTTTTGCCATGCTATACTATGACTTTTTTTTGACTTTTTATGCCATGCTATACTGACTTTCTTTTGCCATTCTATACTATGACTTTTTTATGACTTTTTATGCCATGCTATACTATGACTTTTTTATGACTTTTTATGCCATGCTATACTATGACTTTTTTATGACTTTTTATGCCATGCTATACTATGACTTTTTTATGACTTTTTATGCCATGCTATACTATGACTTTTTATGCCATGCTATACTATGACTTTTTTATGC
>NW_019460360.1:0-482 GCF_002814215.2 Seriola lalandi dorsalis
GGTTTTGTAATGAACGGATTTTTAGACTCATCACTTTCTTCCAGTGCTGCAAATATATTCATGAAACCTGCACTACCAGTGAACACACTCCCATCAGGTCACCTGCTGCATGTAATAGAGATCTACAGCAGGTGTTCAGGCACCTGTGATGGAAACATGGAGGGTCAGTGTCAAATCCAGCAGGTGAAAACAAACTCAACATGGATGTCAGAACAGGAAGTGGCCTTCAGTCCCGTATGTGTTTAACACATAAAGGCCCAGTTCACACCTGTTCACACCTGGTACTAACATCTGTCTCAGGTGATCTGATCACCGGGGGTCGGCTCTTAGTTCAGGTGAAGCTTTCACCCGAGACGCCTTGAAGACACATCTGAGATCCGATGAGTCAGACCACATTCAGAGTTCGTCTGGACCACGAGACCACATTCCTTTAGCAGTGTGAACGTGAACGTGCCTAAGGTCACACTGAAGGACCGCCTCCT
>NW_019460361.1:0-542 GCF_002814215.2 Seriola lalandi dorsalis
ACAGGATTTTACCCAGAACTGAAGGAACACTCAAATTATTAAATTATATTTATTACAGTACTGTAATTGTCCACTGCATTGAAAGATTGTATGAGACACGATATACAGGAAGTGCCACTGTTCAACAACTCTCTGTAGGAGTCTCTTTGTGAAACCTAATTTTGATATTTTGATCTTTATATTTGATCTTCATACTATACTATTAGATCTGACAATTAATCCGCATTTTTGATTTTGAAAATGAAAGTTTGATTGCAATACAACTATTTTGTATTTGTTTCAATTTGTGCAGTGTGTGTGTGTGTGTGTGTGTGTGTTTTAATGGATCTGCAGCCAGTAAAACAATCTTTTTCAGTTAAAATACACAAAAACTTAAAGCTCTGATTCTTGATTATATGATTAAACTGGGTATTTGTTTTTTCTTTGTTGTCTCTTAATAAATCTAAAACGATTACCATGAGGAACGTGAAGACCAGATGCTGTTATCATGATATTCAGTCTTAAATTATTCATGTAGAGAAGAAATCCATAGGAGGACCCTC
>NW_019460362.1:0-563 GCF_002814215.2 Seriola lalandi dorsalis
GCACCTCTAAAGATCACTAAAGTAAAACATGTTAAATCTTGTTTGTTTAATCAGTACAAAAATCTAAATCTTGGCTAGGTGTGGAGAGTTCAGGAAGCTACTGGTCCGGTCTTTATGCTAAGATAAGCTGCTGACCCCAGCTACACATTTACTAAGAGTATTATTAATGGCGCTCTCACTCTGGGAATAAAGGGAATATTTCCCAAAATGTCGAACTGATCATTTAAAAGTAGAGTTGGCCTGTTTGTCATAGTCAAGCATGAACTTTCAATCTCAAGCTGTTTTTCATATTTATTGAGAAATAAATGAAAACCACTGGCTACCTGGAAGGGTGCAAAAATCCCATATAAAAATTTAAAAAGGCCAAAGCAAAAATAATGTTGGCATGCCTCAGAAAATGGTCAGCTGTAAAGCAAATGAAATAGTGGTGAGTGGCCTCATTTATTTTCATAAGCCTTGACCCTCAATCCATATATAACATTTTTGCCTCCATTCCAGTTTTAAGCACTAAGCTAGTACTTTAAAATAGAGCAGTATACAGTTACTTTATACCAAACTAACCA
>NW_019460363.1:0-567 GCF_002814215.2 Seriola lalandi dorsalis
GCATAAAAACATAAAAATATATCATATTATAGTGAGAAATGAAGACGTCATAGTCCAGTAAGGCCTTAAAAGTGAAAAAAAACTACAGAGTATACTTGGGCAAAAAAGTGAAAAAAACGACATAGTATAGTATGGTAAAAAAGTGAAAAAACAACATAGTATAATTAGGCAAAAAAACATCAAAATATCCTATTATAGTAATATATGTAGACGTCATAGTACAGGAAGGCCTCAAAAGTGAAAAAAACGACATAGTATAGTATGGCAAAAAAGTGAAAAAACAACATAGTATAATTAGGCATAAAAACATAAAGAAAACATCATAGTATAGTAAGATATGAAGACATCAATGCATAGTAAGGCCCTAATGTCACAAGGCAAATAATTATAGTTCCCAGCAAAATGGTCCTAGGAGGGATTTGAACCAAGAAACTTCTCATTAGGAGTCTGCAGCTTTAACCACTACACTATCCTATTACTTGCAAAAAACAGTATTTCATAGTGAGCCATAAAAACATAAAAGTTTAGTAAGGCACTGAAAAAAAGGGAAGAAACAACATAGTATAA
>NW_019460364.1:0-534 GCF_002814215.2 Seriola lalandi dorsalis
TCTCCTCAGCTGGCTGGGTGTATCAGGCGTCATGGTGACTGGGTGGTGGATGGTTTAAATTGTCCAAGGGGATTAGCCAGTGGTAAAATATGCAGATAAGGAAAAAACCCATCTAATATAAAAGCAAGTGGCAGCCATTAATGGTGCATGATAGGATGAGACAACCTGAAACCTCTTATACACCTCAGTTTAAGCCTTAATATTGTCTTAACGCTACAATGATTTTGAAAATTATCGCACTGACAAACATTAGAAGAAGTGAAATTAACTGTTGAGAGCCGAACCTCTGAGAAAAAAAAATGTTTCTAGAGAGTTTGAGGCTTTTTCATCTCTCGCTCTCTCTCTCTCTCTCTCTCTCTCTCTCTGTTTTTCTCTGTGGAACTCAGTGTAACTCGTCCGGACAGCCAGAGCGGTGATTAAATGTCTCTAATTGGTGCTTTTAAAGACAAAGAGAAGACAGGGTGTGAAGCAGAAGCAGCTATTTTAGTGTCACTTCAAGACGAGGAGAGAGCTCCTTATGCAACACACACACAC
>NW_019460365.1:0-453 GCF_002814215.2 Seriola lalandi dorsalis
CTTCTTCCCAAACATCTTTGTCACAAACATTGTGGAGCTTTTCTTTGAGTTACTTCAAGTCTCTCAGTATCATGTCAATGTATAATCTTCATTAAACGGGACTATTTGTGGTCAAATTTATAAGTGTTTTCTGAAAAACAAACAGAAACATTTACAAAGTCTGGGTCACAATCTAGACTCTCAATACTTCCTGATCCTGTGTTGTCCTGTGAACAATATCCAAGGTCTTGATTCCCTCCAGAGAGAATAACCTGTAGAGTTTGCAGCAAGTCTCTACATTAATGATAGATAGATAGATAGATAGATAGATAGATAGATAGATAGATAGATAGATAGACAGATACTTTATTTATCCCCTAGGGAAAAATTCATGAGTCACAATGAGCTCAAGTGTTCCTGACCACATGTTCTGTCTCTGTCTCAGGTACAACCAAACAACTACTGCACTTTTTA
>NW_019460366.1:0-516 GCF_002814215.2 Seriola lalandi dorsalis
TGTGTGTGTGTGTGTGTGTGTGTGTCCTGCTGTTTCTGGGGGGTTTGTAGCTGTGTGTAGGCCCGTCGCCCCCTCCTGGACACAGAGTGAGGAGAGAGGAAGTCCACAACTTCTGTTCTGGAGACACTTCACTCCGGCGGTGATGATTTCATTTCCTGTATCAGACTGAGTCACAGTTTCTCACTGTTCATCATCGTCCTCGAACGCCTCGTTCCTGCTAGAACAGAAAGTAGAACAACAAACCACTGACACCTGTGGACTGACCGTGAGTGTTTACTGTGCAAATAATCCTGCTGCCACAAAAGCTTTATTATCATATTATATCATATTATATCATATTATATTATATTATATTATATTATAGCTGCGGATTCTTCACAAATAGTCTTTCTTTCATAAATGTGTATTATTTGGATTATATATAGAACAGAACCTAAAGCTTCTTATTAATTATTGATTATATATTATAATTATTATTGTTCTTTTTTGGAGTTCAGGGTCAATAGCAAATGGATC
>NW_019460367.1:0-478 GCF_002814215.2 Seriola lalandi dorsalis
GTAACAGCCTGTACAGCCATGCAGCTCGGAGTGTGACATTTCAAATATAATGTTGCCAAAAGTGAATGTGTGAAGATGGTCAAGGTCTGTTGGACAGTTTGCAGGTCACTGGAATGTTGGATTTCTCTTCATTATAAATTAATTTCTAATTAAATACAGAAAATGTCACTAAAATGTCACTGTCTCCACTTGCAGCTGCTACAATGATTAAAAAATAGATTACATATCGACACCCTCTTAAAATAATGGCCTAAGTCATTTTTTCAGGTTTTTCAGGAAACACAAAAAACTCAACAAAAGAGTCACACTTTTGACATAGGCCATTATACAACCGAGGGTAGAATTGCATGTTCCCCTCAACTGAGGATTCAGGCGATTTTACCAGAGGTGGCCAGCATCATGAGGGGGTGATTTAGGCAAAAAAAACATTTTTGTCAAAACATGACTTAGGCCATTATTTTAGGAAGGTGACGATATT
>NW_019460368.1:0-635 GCF_002814215.2 Seriola lalandi dorsalis
ATTCAGTGTCAGTCTGTGGGGGAGAGTTGTGTTTGTCTCCCATTTGTTGCGGGAGTGTTGGTTCATGATGAGTTCCATGAGCTAGCCACAAATTCCGATGGCATCTTTAAAAGCTGGTCTATTCATGAGGGGAACTCATTTCGTCCCTGTTTACTATCCAAGTGATAGTTTGATGATGGGAAAGTGGACATGGGAGGCTCCCCATATCTTCCAGAGCACCCCAGTGTCCTTACCATAAATCTGGTGTCCGGTCACTGGCGTCCACCAGTGTCCGCTACATCTCCATGAAACATATGAGACTACACTCACGCTGGTTCTTCACAGGTGCCTCCAGTTCATCACACTTGTTAGCCAGGGAGTTGACATTTCCCATGAGGATCGATGGTAGAAAAGGCTTATATCTCCATCTCCTAGCCTTTAGCTTAGCCCCGGCTCCAGTATGGCTTCTTCAGCTTAGTCAGTACTGGATGTTTAACTCCATATCTGATAAACTTTAAAGCCAGGAATTCCTCCTTCGTATACATTATTCTCTCCATCGTCAGACAAAACAACGGCGTAGAATAAAAAAAAACGTCACTATACAAAGAATATACTTATATACTATACTTATATAATATACTTATAGCCTATATACA
>NW_019460369.1:0-543 GCF_002814215.2 Seriola lalandi dorsalis
CCATTTTTCTCAATAACAGATTCATTTCATGATACAGCACAAAGTCTGCCTCCTTCTGAACACCTCCAAGACCGAGGAGATGATCATGGACTTTCAGAGGTCTAGCCCCACCCTTCCAGTCAACATTCGAGGGAAGGACAAAGAGGTGGTGCACATTTATAAATACCTATGTGTTCACCTGGACAGTAAACTGGATTGGTCCCTGAACATGGATGCCATCTACATGAAGGGGCAGAGCCGGCTCTTTTTCCTCAGGAAGCTCAGGTCCTTTGATGAAATGCTTAACATGTCAGTGGTTGCCAGTGTACTCTTTAATGCTGCAGTCTGCTCGGGCAGCAGCATGTCAGACATGAACACAAAGAGACTGGACAAGCTGGTAAAAAAGGCTTGGTCTGTGCTTAGCAGGAGTCTGGACTCACTCAGGACTGTTGTGGAGAGACACATGCAATGTAAGATGGAGGCCATCTTGAACAATACCAACCATCCTGTCCACAACATTCTGGCAGGACAGAGAAGCAGCTACAGCTGCAGCAAACGTCTCAT
>NW_019460370.1:0-534 GCF_002814215.2 Seriola lalandi dorsalis
GTGTCGTCTGCAGGTGGTGCTAACTGGTACCTGTCAAGTATGTCATTTACTGTACCGGTACATCTCTGAGCTCCTCATCCCCAGATCTGTCAGACCAGCTGTTCCTGGCGGTCCCACGGCCGGGCTGAGGAGAGAGGGTGATGGTGCGTCGCTGTAGCTGCTCAAAGGCTTTGGAAGAGGTTCCCTGAGTGTTTCCTAAGGTTTTATTTGTCACTTTTATCCCTCTGTGTTTTATATTTCAAAGTGTTCCCTGTCTGTCTCCGCCTACGGGATCGTTAAGTCTTCTCAGATATTACCTCCTTGCTTTTGTTTTTATTTTGGCTGTTACCATGTTGTTATTTTCTTTGTTTTATTGATATGTATTGATTCTCTTCCTGTTTTCAAATCCCACTTTTCCATCCTCTCCTCCCATCCTGCTTGCTCCACCATCGCCATCTTGGCAGTGTCTGACTCCGCCTCCTAACGGCCAGCTAATCCAAAAATCACCCACCTGTCACTCAAAGAGGCCACGCCCTCAATTATACACAACTTTTT
>NW_019460371.1:0-485 GCF_002814215.2 Seriola lalandi dorsalis
AAAAAAAAAAAAAAGGTAAATCTACTAGAAGAGCAAGAAAGTAACATGATCATGTACCACACAGTGTTTTCCCCTCTTTATTGTTCGCTGCTTGTTTCATCTTGCCTGGTCCTCTTCTCTCACCTTTCTATGCAGAGCTTAAAAATAGGGTCTTTGAATATTAATGGTGGGAGGGATAGGCACAAAAGGGTATTAATTTCTGTAGTTTCTACTCAGAAAAGGGTTGATGTGTTGTTTTTGCAAGAGACACTGGTAGTCCAGCAGATGAGGTAGATTGGGGTTTATGGTGGGAGGGCTCATATACTCTTAGCCATGGCACTAACGTCAATGCAGGAAGCTGTTCTGTTTAGAGCACCTGCAAATGCAACAGTTTTATCTTCTACTGAAGTGGTGAAGGGTCGGCTGTTGATTGTTAGGGCTGAAATAGAGAGTTATGTGTTCTGTTTTGGTAATATGTATGCTGAGAAAGAGTGGGTTTTTTTTTT
>NW_019460372.1:0-531 GCF_002814215.2 Seriola lalandi dorsalis
TAAAGATTTCAAACGTTTGTTGGTTGAAGTTTCTCAGATGATTCTTTTGTCAGATCTGATGGTCAAATTGAAATATTATATTTCATGATCTCGGACGCGGCTCGCTGTTTTCTGATCCGTTTAACTTATCGACGGAGAAATTAATCAAGAGAATAATTGGATGAGTTTATAATGAAAAGAATCAGTTAGAGCCAAAACGTTTTTTTAACCACACTATTTACGTGTAGAAGTTTTGATTTCTGTCAGTGTAGATTTAATTAAAAAAACTTAACTCATTAGTCCAAACAACATTTGACAAAATGGCTCAGGACAATGAGCAGGAGCCTCCACATCCATCTGACGTGCTGCGAGTCAGACGGCTGCAGGTGTCGGTTCCCTCTAACGGCTCAGGTTCGGGTCTGAGCTCCTACCTGGACTCTGCATGTTAATGTAGCAGAGGATTTTGTCTCGTCCTCCCCTCGGCGGCTCGGCCTCGGCCCTGCCTCCCTCCTCTCGCTCCATGTCGGCCTCTAAACTGTCGCCCGCCTCCGC
>NW_019460373.1:0-477 GCF_002814215.2 Seriola lalandi dorsalis
TTTAACTCGAGCTCGCGGCCAAACCGTAAAAAGGAGACAAATAATTCTTTCTGAAAATGTAGACATAGTTGTTAAAGTTGAGGATTTCTTCCCAGATTTAAAGCTGTTCCTTTACTCAGTTAGACTTTTCATGAAAAACACCAACCAACCTTTACTGACCAAGAAGTTTTTTGTGTAAAAAAGCTGATGTTAAAAGTCAGGTTGCTTTCTTCCTTCGTCTGCGTGTTCTTCTCTGCCATGTTTAAATGCAGCTTTGCCACGTGTGACAGAAGGCTGGGCTCTTTAAACATTAATGGTGCCAGAGAGGATGTCAGCTTCTCTGTTCAGTTTGTGTAAGGTTAGGAACTGAAATGAAACACAGCACAGCTGAGAATGAACCTGAGGAGGGAACGGGATGGGAAGTTTACTGAGCCATGAGAGCAGTAACACTGGTGGAGTTGGTGACTTTTAACCCATTTCTTGTGTGAAAAAAGAAAT
>NW_019460374.1:0-482 GCF_002814215.2 Seriola lalandi dorsalis
TTTTTTTTACAATTTGCGTTTTTCTTTGCATGTGGTTCTGCAGATGTTGCTTGCTTTGTTGTGCAGCACTGTGGTGCTGGCTGCTAGTGCCACTATTTGTCATCATCCAGATTATACACAATAGCTAGACACAACACCTTTGCATGAGTGTGAGCGGCTGGATGTGTGAGCTGCATCGGTCGGCTTTCCTGGCAATATTTGGATGTTTGGAGGTTTCATTGTTTTGTTGACACACGCCCCCACTCTCCACACACACACACACACACACACACAAAAGTCTTCTCCACACTCTGTGTGCCACAGCAGTTTGTTTAGGTGCCTATGATTCACTGCATCAAACTATAAACAAAATTATTATTATTACCATACAATACAACATAATGAATGAATTCACCTCATATCAGATTACGTAATACACTCAAATGATATTGTTGTTCAAATCTTGTTTAGACTTTAAAACCAGAGACAAAGTAATTATAGTA
>NW_019460375.1:0-475 GCF_002814215.2 Seriola lalandi dorsalis
ATGAATGCCTTTGAGGAGAGACGGTCTGATAGTGTGAGCTGTGAGCCATTATCGCCATGTATAAATGATATCAGGCCTGACCCAAAATGAACGGCTATCCATCCAATAGTTCAGATATTTCAGTCTGAACACAAGCTAAAAAGGTGCCTTCTGAATATTCATGTTATATTTTGATGCAGATGTTCATCTTCACCTTGCTTACCGTGATTTAAAACCTTAAACCTTAAAGCCTTATCTATGATATTTTAATTGCATACAATTCTTTAAATTTTCAGATTTTAGTGTCAAGCAAAGCTAAACCTTTTGAGCTCTGGGATAGTTCTTAATACAGCACAAAAAACAAGATTTTCACAACTCTCTATACACGTGTTTATGAGTGACATCATCATCCGAGCAAAGGCAGGAAGCAGAGAACAAGGAGATCAACATGAGGAAATGTTTTTGTGTCAGAAACTGTGTCAATCACAAAGCTTAA
>NW_019460376.1:0-486 GCF_002814215.2 Seriola lalandi dorsalis
GCATTAACCTCTTCAAGTTTTTCTTCCCAGATCTCATCTGGGATCTGTGTCCGCAGTTCATTTTCCCATGCAGTTTATGTCATGGTATATTAATGGAATATAAACGTCACAGTGGTAAGGTGTAAAAAAGTCATAGTCTAAAAAGGCATAAAAAAGTCATAGAATAATAAGGCATAAAAAGTCATAGTCTAATAAGGCATAAAAACATCATAGAATAATAAGGCATAAAAACGTCATAGAATAGTAAGGCATAAAAAAGTCATAAAATAGTCTGGCATAAAAACGTCATAGTCTGATAAAGCATAAAAAGTCATAGATTAGTAAGGCATAAAAACGTCATAGAATAGTATGGCATAAAAACGTCATAGTCTAATAAGGCATAAAAAAGTCATAGTATAGTAAGGCATAAAAACATCATAGTATAGTAAGGCATAAAAACGTCATAGAATAGTAAGGCATAAAAAAAGTCATAAAATAGTATGGCAT
>NW_019460377.1:0-458 GCF_002814215.2 Seriola lalandi dorsalis
CACACACACACACACACACACATACCTGTATGAGGCTGGCACTGTGACGCCTGGCTGTGTTGCTTTTCCTGTCCGCAGCGGATGGCTTCTCCTCTGTCTTTGTCACCCTTTTCCATCGCCTCACACCCACCCTCCCTTCCTCCCACTGCACAGAGCCACACACACACACACATACACAAAAATTCACACACTTGGCAATTACTCCTCACTCAAGGCTCTCTCTCTCATCTGGACCCTTCCTCTTCGCCCCCCTGTCCTCCTATAGCAGCTCCCAGTTGTGGGACGGACGGTTTCCTCGGAGGGCCATTCGGCTCTACATGTTTCAACAGCCTCCTATCTACTTATCCCACAGAGAGGTGTTCAGGATGACTGGCTGGGAATGAGGGGGAATGGATTGTGTGCATTTGTGATTGTGCATGAGGACACGTCCAAGCAGAGAGGCGACGGACGGCATCGAG
>NW_019460378.1:0-540 GCF_002814215.2 Seriola lalandi dorsalis
GTGAGAATATTTGTATGAGCATGAGGGTATATGAGTATGAGCATGTATGTTTGTGTGTGTGTGCGCTTGAGTAAAGATGTATCCGGAAGGCACCACATTTAAACCAAAATTTGCTACCTCTACGTGGTACACTAACCACCAATAAACATAAAAGAAGGAGTAAAGATACAGGGGGAGGCAAAATGCATCATGGCAGTCAACAAGTATCACCGGCTGAAGCTGTCTCTTTGCTGCAGACTCTGCTTGCTAGGGATCGTAAATGAATTAATTCTAAAATGTGCTACTTTGGCTCTGATGCAGATGTCCCTCTCTGTAGTCACCTAGTCTGGAGCAGAGTTCTGCCCACAGCATCATCTGATTGGTTACACATCACAAGTAATAGCCTATCACACTGAAGGCTACTGTGTACACAGCTGGTCACAGAGTAGAGCAGCTCTGGTTAGCGAGCGGGGCTGTGTGTCTAATGTCAAGCCCCTTTTCCACTGGTCAAAAAACCTGCTAAGACCCGCTAACATCGGACATTTGTCAACAATGGAAAAG
>NW_019460379.1:0-576 GCF_002814215.2 Seriola lalandi dorsalis
TCCTTCTGCTGTTGTGGGGTCGGACGCGTTGTTTCTGCTCACCGCAGTTGTAAAGAGTGGTTATCTGAGTGACCGTAGAACTTTCTGTCAGCTCCAACCCGTCCGTCCCTTCTCCTCTGACCTCTGACCTCTCTCATCATGCTTTTGTTTCTGGTAACCACAGGGGCCCTAAGCCTCGCTAAGAGCTGGATTTACTTTAATGTCAGTGGACACACACACACACACACACACACACACACACAGGTAGATTTATTTCTACTACATCGGGTAGTATATTTTTGTCATGATGTAAATGGTATTGAAGTCTCTGCCACATGGACCCTCACACCCACACAGATGTGGCTTTACCGTGGCACATTATTATAATTCTATTAGCTGTGTAAAGTCATTGTCAATGCAAACCAAACCTGATGATTCGCCCTCCGCTGCACGACCAGTGTCAGGCTTTTATTGTGACACAGTTTGTTAACCGAGACTAACTGAACCTCGTCAGCGGCGCTTCTGTTCCTCCCGACAGTTTGTGCGAAGCTCCGTCACATGACATGCAAAGGTTTTGGAAAGCACTGACGGATGATC
>NW_019460380.1:0-530 GCF_002814215.2 Seriola lalandi dorsalis
TAACACCCAAACACCCTACTGTTTCCAATGTACACACGCTGGAGGCGTCACGCCACATTTGATAATTAATATTCAGTCTCTGGATCGACACACCCCAGCTGCTGTACCTTGATTACTTTTTCTGGTGTGTGCTGTGGGTGTTTATGGATCCTCAAGTGTTACAGACAGAGGGAGAGACGTGGCTGAGGAGGAAATGGTGGCGAAAAAAGAGGGACAAAAACGAATTTCTCCCCACAACCACAGCAAGACATGTACACACACATGTACATGCCCTTACAGAAGTTGATCTGCAATAAAGCTATACCACTATATCCCCATATAGACAAGACTAAGATCAAAGTTCTCCAAAAAAACTTGTGTTACCAGGTTGAGACATTTATACAGTTAATATCATATGATGGTGATGGGGTCTGTGTCTTTTAACCTTCAAACAGCCCTTTTATGACCTCACAATAATGGTTTTTAACCAAAATTGTCCTCACAATTATAGAAAGACATGAACACACATGCAAAGAACCATACATCAACAC
>NW_019460381.1:0-616 GCF_002814215.2 Seriola lalandi dorsalis
TGACAAATCACATCTTATATTTTGTGTGGAACATTGTTTTTCTGGGTGTACGCTGGAGGGAAACAATAAAGAAATCAAATAAAATGAAACTGACAGTTCCTTAAAATTGAGCGAGCATGTGTAAAAAGATTAACAATTCCTACAAAGTGAACCTAATGTGGACAAAAACATACTTAAACTAAAGGATGACAGTCAGCACTTTATCATTATTTCATTTGAAATATGTGTTGAAGAACAAAGCCAGCACAAAAAAACGTGCCAATGTCGTTACACTTTCTACAAGCAATGGTGGTTAAATAATGCCAGATATATGCATAGTTTCTATGCATATATATACTATACGAAGTTTTTATTATTTTTTCCCATAATTTTAGACTATACCTTAAAACTGATGAAATCTGACCATTTCAGTTCTTTATGAATGACATGTTGTGATACCTTTGGGAGGCTGAAAGAGTTTGGATCCAGCTAAAAGGTGTCTTTTCTGAAAGGGAAGGATGACAGTGTCTTGCAGCTCATTGATAACCTCGTCCAGGCCTGCTATATCTCTCCAGGACACCTGCAGGAGGGTAGAGGACTGTGTCTGACTTCTTGTCTGGGAAAGTGCACTCACAAA
>NW_019460382.1:0-481 GCF_002814215.2 Seriola lalandi dorsalis
AATATCTCATATATCTGTTTATATCTGTGACACGACACTTTTATTTTAATTAAAGTTAGTTGGCCGTGTGCCAGAGAGAAAATTCAGCCCTCAGACTTTTTGGCACCGTTTTCTGGCATTAAAAAATATTTGACCTGATCATGATGATGACTTTTATTACAAGTTAAAATTATGCCGATATGATTAATTGCTAAGTCAATTAACTCTTGACAGTTTTGATAACTAATAAATCAGATAATTAGTAACTTAAAATAAGTAAAAATTTTTCAGTTGTGGACTGGAGGACATTTTTAAGACACAACCACGTGACCCCTAGCCTGTCTCTGATTATCTGTGCCTTCAATGTAGATCTAGAGTCTGGATGTGGTTAGCCTAGCTTAGCATAAAGAGTGGAAACAGGGAAATACCTAGCCTTTAAAAAGATAATCCTATCATCTCTTTTAATGCAGAGAAATTAAAACGGTACACAAACAGAAAAGTA
>NW_019460383.1:0-496 GCF_002814215.2 Seriola lalandi dorsalis
AGATCTATTAGTGCTGTAAAACCTTTATAAATAACCATTTTAACTTGTTTCTCTATAATTTCTTGCTGAAATTGAACACAGAGTTTTTCTATACAAGTCAGAGAGGTCCACAAACCAAATTTGCAATTTTCACTCTTTCCACTGCTTCTCTGTCTGCTCTCCGGGAGAGGCTGCAGGTATACAGTGCACACACACACAAACACACACTCACAGAGCAAACTGCATGGCAGGGGCTGCACCAGACACAGAACCAGTTGAAGCAAAGATATCTGAAGATTAATGGAGTTGTGGACTATCACTGAACTTCCTTTGGCTGAGGTATTGTATCGCCTGATGGCAGTGAGAAGAAAGGATCTCCTGAACCTCTCTGTTCTGCAAAAATACCATAAGCACAAATAACATAGAAATACAAAAAGTATTATAGAGATACAAAAAGTTTTAGGGCGCTGGGAAACAAGTGGTTATTAGTGCGCAGAGTAGAGAATGTTATAAAAAA
>NW_019460384.1:0-523 GCF_002814215.2 Seriola lalandi dorsalis
AAATAAACAAACACAGTTTTTCTCATTTCTACTCAGCGACCACGGACTGATGCTGATTTCATCAGCTGTAGTGACAGACATGTAGTGTAAGATAATAACAACTCTGTCAGACGGCTGGAAATTCAGTCTCTGACTTTAGTGCTTCAAAACAACAACCCTGTATGAAAATATACAGTCCACATGTCGGCCACAAACATATTTATTATGTTTAAAGATGGAGGCTACGAAAGCCCTGAAAGGCAAGTAAAACACTTTTTTTTTGTGTGTGTGTTGAACAACCTATGAGAGACAAGTGAATTTGTTTCTAATTTATATTAGTTTTTATTTTATTTTATTTTTTTTACATCTGTGAACACAGGTGAATGTGTTTTTTCTTCACCTGTGCTGTTTCTGTAATACTCATTTTGTCCTCAGGAGGCTGAAGTGCACCACTACCCCAGTCTAAACAGCCTAAAAGATTTCACACTTCCTTCTTAGAAACAACAAAACAAAACAATAAAACAAACAAACCAAAAAATCTACA
>NW_019460385.1:0-411 GCF_002814215.2 Seriola lalandi dorsalis
CACGCACACACACACACACACACACACACACACACACACATACACACACACACACAATCCTGGGTGAAGTGGACGCAGCAGCTGAGAGTAAAGAGGTAAATCGGCCACTGTGACCTGTTACACCTGCTCAGGTGACATCACAGTCTGAAGCGTCCTCGCCTCAGGAGACACATCGTCCATTCCCAGGTTTTTACTCTGTGACAATCTATGAACAGAGCTCTTTCAAGTTTCAGTCGTTTGTGGAGTTTATTTTCACTGTTAGCACGCTAGCATGCTAACCACCTAATGCCTTAAAGGTAATTAAATAATAATTGATGGTCTTAATTACAAGATAAACATTAATTTAATTCATTCATCCGTATGTTTTTCTTTCCGCGCCCAGAACGAAACATCTTGGTTCATCGGTCAAAC
>NW_019460386.1:0-481 GCF_002814215.2 Seriola lalandi dorsalis
CAGGCGTCTCTGGCAGCACGTTACAGCATCTCTGAAGTCTGGGAACATGGACGCAGCCACAGAGCACAAACACTGTCTGGAGGAGAGGCAGCGCAGCGAGGGCAAACAGAGAGCGGCCGCCAGAGTCCCCTGGAAACCCAAATACTTTATGAAAGAGGTGAGGAGGAGCACACCTGAGTGACATCACTGCCTCAGTGACAGAAACAGGTTTAGATCAGGAACCTTGTCACTATGTCTACAGTGACACAGTGACCTCAAACTACCTGGTCGCCCAGGTCGAGGTTGTAGGAACAGTAGTAAAATCAGTTCTTTTAAAGGGTGTTAAACTACAGAGGTTAACCCCACCCTCTCTGACCCCGCCCTGTGTGTGTGTATGTGTGTGTGTGTGTGTGTGTGTGTGTGTGTGTATACATGTGTACAGGGTGAAGGCTGGGTATACCACAACCCTTTGTGGAAAGCTCAATGACCAGGAGCCATGGAA
>NW_019460387.1:0-481 GCF_002814215.2 Seriola lalandi dorsalis
GATTGGTTCTTACAGCTTGCTATACATATCTTGAAGTGAGGGAACATACGTATGTCCATATTTATGACCTGACCAAATCGCTCAAATCAACCATGTATTAACATAAATATTTGATTGATAACATAATTTGAAATATGTATCTTATTACACAATGATTATCTCATGTCCATCCCATGGAAAAGTGGCCTGTGTGTATACCGATCTCATTATGTGGCAACAGGATTTTACAGCAAGCCAAACTCCGTCCAATAAATGCATGAGTCATGGATGATCTGTGCCTTTAATGAGATGCCATAGATGCGTGTATGAATCAAGAGTGAAACTGTAGAAAAACAACATAATACATAAACAGTTTAATAGTGTTTGAGCTGGTGTGATGATAAGGTAGCTATGGCTTACTGCTACATACCATATTCATTTGAAATGAACCAAAAGGTCTGAATTTTTACAATAAATGTATATTAAATTATAATAATCCACT
>NW_019460388.1:0-481 GCF_002814215.2 Seriola lalandi dorsalis
CTACTGCACTTGCCATCACGCTTTGGGTGAAGCAAACAGGAAATCTAATTTTGCCATGAAGTCAGTGAGTTAGCTGCAGGCTTCACCTGAGACACCTGAGCCTCGTGTTTTTGGCCTTAGGTTGTTTTTACTTCTGAGAATCTGTGCCATGGAAAAATCACGGTGCATTAGCAGTTCGTGTTTGCTGTCTAACTACAGATGTATATAATCACCATATTACCTCTGATGCTGAGTCTGCATTTGTTGAATATGAATCAATATCTGAAGTTATGAGGATGTTTTATCCTAAACACATTAGAGAAAGTGGAAACTGTAGCTCTCTGTGTGTCAACAGTGTATTCAGATTTGACTGATTCCTGACACTAAGAAGAAGGGATGCAAGGGTGCTATGGGTTAATGCAGTCTAGGTAACATCCACCATATTGTTGCTTTATGGGTTGGATTGTTTTACCGACCGGTGTCTGTCGCATAGGAATTTGGT
>NW_019460389.1:0-481 GCF_002814215.2 Seriola lalandi dorsalis
GTTTGCTGAACTTCTAAAAAAAGTTTCTTAACTTGAAAAACAAAGAAAAAAGTTTCTGAGTTCCTAAAAAAGTTGGAATTTCAAAAACTTCTTTCAAATGTCTTGATCCTGATTAAACTCTAACAGAGAAGATCCTGAGAACTGAATTAAACTTAAGTGTCTGAGCTTCGGACAAAAGTTCATGGGGAGAGAAAGATTGGTGCCCAGTGGCTCAGCTGGTAGAGCACGAACCAGTCAGGCTGAGTCCTGACCTCAGTGGCCGTGGGTTCGAGTCCAACCCGTGGCCCTCCCCTCCCCCTCCCCAACCTTCCTGTCGCTCTCTCACTGCCTCTATCCCAATAAAAAACGACCTGTGAGTCTGAATCTGAGTCTGGAAGTTAAAACTTCTGCTCTGCTTTTCAAGCTGTCGATTCTGCTGCTGTTCATCAGTTTCTGGAAAGAGAACTGAGGCAGTCGAGCTTGTGATGCTTGTGTCAAAGGT
>NW_019460390.1:0-549 GCF_002814215.2 Seriola lalandi dorsalis
TTTTCAATGACAACAATGAAGTTGTGAATAAAACTAATGAACATGAGCTGTACTACACTGACACCTGCTTCACCATCTGAACTGTCAGTGTTCAGTTCACACTAAAGAGTGTGTGAGGTGAACACATCCGTCTCTGAGGTCACAGCATCACATCTATGAAGAGTCTGGTTCTGCTCCAGGTTGCAGTTCTGGTGGGTCAGTTCCATCTGTTTCCTTTCTTCTCTTCATCTCTTCCCTCCACTCCTCCACAGTCTTTCCACCAACAGTCACAGTGTGACTCACCTGCAATGTGAGTGAGGTCAGTGTCAATCCTTCTGGGTTGGACACACTTGCTGCAGAAATGCAATTACAAAAACTGTTTTTAACAGAAATTAACTATCGTTTTAACTAATATTGTAGTTTAATTCAACCTTTTTAAACCTGTGAAATTAATCTGCATGTGGGGGGAAGGAAAAAACGTTTTTGACGTTTTTGTTTTTGACGACAAGATTTATATTTGTTCAAGAAGAATATGAATCTAAACAAATGATCAGTGGTGAGGATAAACAG
>NW_019460391.1:0-453 GCF_002814215.2 Seriola lalandi dorsalis
CACCAGGGGGCAGCAGAGCTCCAGCTGCTCCTCATTTACACTTCATTACCCAGAGTTCCAGTTGCAGGCGGAGGAGGCGGGGCTTTACCTGCCCACACCTGCAGAGAGTTGAGTGGCTGAAGACAGAAGGAAGAAAAACAGACAAGAAAGACAGTGAAAGGAAAATGTTCAGATCTACAGAATCAGTCTGAGTCCACTGAACTGAACCCGTCTGATCCGGACTCCACTGATCCCGGTTCAGAGTGAGTTCACCTGGATCCACCTGAGACCAACACTCAAGATTTCTCAACATTTCCCTGAAGCAGGAAGTCAGGGCGAGAGGAGCAGACATGGTGAGTTCACTCAGCCTGACTTCAAACTTTCCAACTAAAAACTGATCCTGGTCCTGATCCTGGTCCTGGTCCTGGTCCTGGTCCTGGATCAGATCTGTGCTGCTGTTTATTTAAATGTAAT
>NW_019460392.1:0-535 GCF_002814215.2 Seriola lalandi dorsalis
AGCGTCACTATGAGACCAAACACGGATCGTTTGATGAAACATACCCGCAGAAGTCCGCAGTGAGGGCAAGTAAGATTATGGAACTGAAAGCACAGTATGACCGGTCTACCCGTGTCCTCACACATGCATTTACAGGCCAGCAACGTGCAGATGAGTATTCACTTAAGATTGCGTGGATTTTGGCGCAACACAAGAAACATTGAGCGATGGGACAGTGGTGAAGGAGTGCTTAAATGCGGCTGCAGAGATTTTACTTGACAGTAAACAAAAAACGACGTGTAAAAAAATCAAACAAATCCCATTGTCAGCTTCAACGACAACCAGAAAATCAAAACTATTAGCAGAGGATGTACTGGCACAGCTTGATGCAGCTGTTCAAAACGCAGTATGCATATCCTTAGCCATTGATGAGTCCACAGATGTAACAGATAATGCCCAGCTTTTGGTGAATGTGAGATTTCTTCACAAAGAGAAGAAAGAGATGTGTGAGGACCTGTTGGGTTTAATGCCACTAGTTAATACATGGTTAAAATAG
>NW_019460394.1:0-541 GCF_002814215.2 Seriola lalandi dorsalis
ACACACACACACACACAGACACACACACACACGCACAGACACACGCACAGACACACATACACACACACACACGCACATACACACAGGCACACACACGCACACACACACACACATACACACACACACACACATACACACACACACACACACACACACTATGAAATTACAGCCTCGTTAGATAAAGCATCATCCACTTTAATGAGACTGAACTAAAACTCTTTAGTTTGTGAGCAACATTTCACAAAGATACAACTTGTTTTTAATGTTTTAAACGTCTGTGTCTGAATCCTCTTCTTCTTCCACTTCCTCTTCCTCTTCCACTTCCTCTTCCACTTCCTCTTCCTGCAGTCGTGGAGCTGCTGATCGTGGCTCACGACTGTTTCAGTCTCACCTGTAACATGGAGGGAATCGTCAGGGTGCTCCAGGCCGCCCGCCACCTCAGCCACACCTACCTCGCCCCAGGAGAGCACTACAGCCTGCTGGTAAGCCCCGCCCACTCACCTACGAGAACAAAAAGGTCGTTGTCGTCCGTAGGAAAGTG
>NW_019460395.1:0-481 GCF_002814215.2 Seriola lalandi dorsalis
AGAGAAAACCAGAAAATCCCATTTGAGAAAATGGAGCCGCTAATGATTTGTTTTTTTTTGTTTGTTTTTTTTTCTTTCTAAATGTCCTGTGTTCATTGTGCTTTTAAATCTTGCTGGTTAAGTATTTATTATATACAGTAATAAAGTGTTTAAAGGGCACTCCACGCGCTCATGAATCGTGAAGATGCAACGCCACAGGTGACGTAGCAACGAGACGTTTCCGTGTTCTCACTCTGACCACAATGCATCACTGTGGATTCTGGTCGGCACTTCCTGCCTGCCCGCAGAACAGACCCACCGGCCTGGCTCCGGTCGAGTACCGTGCATCCATGTGACAGTGATTTCCCGACTAATGTTCTGATTCACATGACAACCCACTCACTGTCTCTTTTGTGCAGAGACGAGCCTGAACACCCAGGCCTAACAGATCTGTGAACCCATCCAACCGGGATCGCTTCACGCTCGCACGTCAGGTTGGAAA
>NW_019460396.1:0-627 GCF_002814215.2 Seriola lalandi dorsalis
AAAAAAAAAATCAAACTATCTCCAAAATGACTGTCATGTATCAGCACACGACATTTTTAATACAGGAATCAAATCTTCAGAAAAAAGCATTTTCATCACTTACTCGTCATAGACAAAACCAACAGACATTATTATTATTATTATTATTATTACAGATATTTGATGTGTGGATCAGTGTTTGGTTCAGTGTGAGGGAAAAAAATGATTTTGAGTATATAGTCAAAATATTTAAGAAAAAAGTTTGAGAGTGTTAATATAACATTTTATTATACATTATTAAATATTGATAAAAAAATTATATGTATTTTTTAAATACATTTTCAGGAAAAAGTACTAATAAAGGAATAGTCAGTTTTTTAGGAAAATAAGGAAATTTAGCAGCTAAACATAAAAAAACATGTAATCAATAAATAATTTTCTAAGACAATTTTGTGATAAAAATTTACTTTCTTGTAAACCTAATTTTAAAATGTGAAGACAAATATTAAAAATTCAGGCATGATTTTATTCTTGTCAGATTTTCTCCTTCACATAATTTTGTCACTTTACTCAATGAATGTTGTTTTTTAAATGTGAAATTACAACTTTATTCAACATCATTAATCGTCTCAGATTACGACTTGTTCT
>NW_019460397.1:0-487 GCF_002814215.2 Seriola lalandi dorsalis
CTACAGGGCTACAGAGCTACAGGACTACATGACTACAGAGCTAGAGCTACAAAGCTACAGGGCTACAGAGCTAGAGAGCTACAGGACTACAGAGCTACAGGACTACAGAGCTACAGAGCTAGAGAGCTACAGGACTACAGAGCTACAGGACTACAGGGCTACAGAGCTACAGGACTACAGGACTACAGAGCTACAGGACTACAGGGCTACAGGACTACAGAGCTACAGGGCTACAGGACTACAGGGCTACAGAGCTACAGGACTACAGGGCTACAGGGCTACAGGACTACAGAGCTACAGGGCTACAGGACTACAGGGCTACAGAGCTAGAGAGCTACAGGGCTACAGAGCTACAGGACTACAGGGCTACAGGACTACAGAGCTACAGGACTACAGAGCTACAGGGCTACAGGACTACAGAGCTACAGGACTACAGGGCTACAGAGCTACAGGACTACAGGGCTACAGAGCTAGAGAGCTACAGGGC
>NW_019460398.1:0-539 GCF_002814215.2 Seriola lalandi dorsalis
ACTGCTGATCTCTAACATTTCCAGTCATGGTACTCTGACAGAGTGGTTCAGACTGTTCAACAGAACCACGGTCAGCTGTATCGCCTCTATGTACAGGTCTGATCATGAAGCTTCATTCTGTGATGGATTTCAAAATAGATTTGAAATGAGCTCCAACCTCACCAACGTCTTTCTGAAGATCAAGAGAGTGGATGTTTCTGACTCTGGACTGTATTTCTGTGGATTTTACATAGGGAAACACACAGTCATTACCGATACAATACATTTAAATGTTCAAGGTAAGATTGTATTCAAGTCAGACATGTCATTTTCTGATTGTATTTACACTACTGTATTTCTGAAGATCAAGAGAGTGGATGTATCTGACTCTGGACTGTATTTCTGTGGATTTTACAAAGACACACACACAGTCATCACCGATACGATACATTTAAATGTTCACGGTAAGACTGTATTTAAGTCTAAACTCTTTCAGAGATTTTATTGTCTCATCATATTTACAGTACACTGTGTCTCAAATTTATTTACAACACAAAGAC
>NW_019460399.1:0-592 GCF_002814215.2 Seriola lalandi dorsalis
GCTCAATCTCATAATTATTTGTTTTTGATTCCCAAATCGTATTCAAAGCCAGCAAAACTGTGGAGAGCAATGAATTCTCCAAGACTTCCCTCCCACTTCCTCCTCTGGTCACAGCTGATGTCAAGTAAATTTTATTTGTATAGTGACAATTCACAACATTAGTGGTCTCAAGACACTTTCCATATAGAGCAGGTCTAGACCTTCTCTTTATAATAATATTTACAGAGACCCAACAATTCCCACCAAGAGCAAGCACTAGGCAACAGTGGCAAGGAAAAACGTCCTTTTAAGAGGCAGAAACTTCGAGCAGAACCGAACTCAGGGTGGGCGGCCATCTGCCTCGATCAGGTATCCAACAGCAGACCATACAGAGATCTGTGCATCTGCTAATGATGTGTTTGGTGAAACTTACACAGGACCCCCTCTGCCCACTGTTGATCAGAACCTAACTAATGCCAAGCTTATTTTACTCCTACAGCTGCTCTCTTCTGGTGATGTGACCGATGCATTACTATAAATTTATAGAGTTTGGTGGACCAAGATTGCTTGTTGCTCCAACTGTAGCTACATAACATATATTTCTAACCTTTTC
>NW_019460400.1:0-408 GCF_002814215.2 Seriola lalandi dorsalis
TTTATCATAGCCTACATAGACAGGCATATGCAAACTATGTAGGCCATACTACATGCAAATGGTGTAAGAGTGCTTTAGAAGATTAGAAGATAGACACCCGGCCCACAGTGGGCTGAGAGGAGTGGGCTCTCCTCCAAGACTGTGTCCTATCTCCTCAGGACTGAAAAAAGCATCCTAATCCTTTACCTTTCATAGTGATCTAAAGCCGATTTAAAACTGTCACTACCCTAGTTTGTGTTTATTTCATGTTCATCTGCAGCTCAAGGCGATACTCTGCACACCCACTTATGACATGAGCAAAAAGCTGTGTGTGTGTGTGTGTGTGTAAGTGAGAGAGAGTGAGACCAAGAGACTACAGAACAAAAAGAGAGAGAGAGAGAGAGAGAGAGAGAAAGAGGGGGGGGGGGG
>NW_019460401.1:0-458 GCF_002814215.2 Seriola lalandi dorsalis
TTCATCTCAGTGTAGTTTTACATCTCCTCTCTCAGGCTTCTCTCTGGAGCTCTAGTAACAACAGGTCAGTGAGTCAACAGAACAGAGGAGGCTCTGAGCCTCTCTTCTGAAGGGAAATCCAGCTAGTAAAAAGTTTCCAGTTAGTCCTGGACTCTGTGACCATGTTGAGTGGTGGTGTGAAGTCTAGCAGGAACTCCTCCCTCTCTCCTCTGAGCTGTTAGTGTTAGCGTAGCGCTGCCATCCTGACATCACTACAGGGAACCCCACATTCCAAAGTCCTGACTGAGGCGAGCTGTTTGTGGAGAGCCGCTGATTCCACTCCAGTTTCCAACGCACAGAACAAACCTGTTCTACACAGACTTGTATTACATATAACTGTACTACATAGACCAAACCTGTTCTACACAGAACTGTTCTACACAGACTTGTACTACATAGAACTGTTCTATACAGACTTG
>NW_019460402.1:0-466 GCF_002814215.2 Seriola lalandi dorsalis
GGTTCACCGGTCAAACTCACACCTTCAGGTTGTAGTTATCCCTCACTGGAATCACCTGCTGCCACCTGCTCACTATGTTTTCACCTCTTTCATTTCATAATATTTTGACTTTATTATTATATTAAATACTATGACTCTATTTCTAAAATATTACAACTTTTTAGAGAAAATATTATGGATAATTATTCAAACTTTTTAAATCAAAATCTTGAATCTGGTCATGTCAATCAAAAACAGAAATGTGAGACCTTCTGTTGAGTCCAGACAAATATCTTGTTCCACAGTCTGGCCTCCATGAAGCTCTCCACCTGACAAACAACAAACATATTACACACATCATCTGTGTGTGTGTGTGTGTGTGTGTGTGTGTGTGTGTGTGTGTGTGTGTGTGGATGTGTGTGTTACTTTGGACAGGTAGAAGAAGGGTCCACTCTTGTTTTCGAACAGAGTCTTTCCACAGTGAAAC
>NW_019460403.1:0-554 GCF_002814215.2 Seriola lalandi dorsalis
CACACACACACACTTATTATCCTTCTCGTGAGCTTGCAAAGTAAATATCTCCAAAATGAACAGCTCCTCCTCCTCCACTCAGTTCAGGCTCATGTTCATTTTGTTTTTTACTTTTTCATCAGTAGCAGTGTTCACATACTTGTCTGCGCACTTTGTGAGGATGGAGAAGTCCGTCCACTAGGGGGCAGATCAGAGCGCAACCATCTCCTCGTTAGTCCTGCTGATCATGTCAGAGAACGCTGTGTTGATGACACGCTTTATTACTAAACTTTCCTCCATTGTTGCTGTTGCTTGCTCAGTCGGCTGCTGACTTTACTTCACATCCTGGTTTAATCTTGTGAACTTTGCGGCGTTGCAATATTGGGCTTAAAAACGTGTGGATGAAAATCAGATAAATCAGCGCTCAGGAGATAAAAAGAGAACGAGATGATAATGACGGAAGAGTTTTTATTTTTCTACATAAAGCTAATTCGTCACCTAAATTTTCAAGACACACTTTGGAAAGTAAGAGCATCTTTGAAAATTAGGACAGTTTATCGAGTAAGGACAGTTTA
>NW_019460404.1:0-3907 GCF_002814215.2 Seriola lalandi dorsalis
TATTGTCCGTAAAGACAATGCACCTGTGGCCAAGCAAATATTCACGGAACTTTTCCGTCATGGCCCATTTTAACGCCAAAAACTCCAGCTTCATGGAGCTATAATTAACTGGATTGCGCTCTGTCGGCCTCAAGCCTCTGCTTGCAAATGCTATGGGCCGGATCTTTCCTTCCTGCTCTTGTGAGAGCACTGCGCCCAAGCCTCCATGACTTGCATCCACCTCTAGGATGAAGGGGAGGGCAAAGTCGGCGTATGCAAGCACAGGAGCATTGGTAAGCTTGGACTTTAAGGCCTCGAAGCTCTGCTGGTGTTCTACTGTCCACTTTTCTGAAACCTGGCGTTCGGACCGCTTGGACTTTGATCCCCCAAGCTCAGCCACCAGGCGATGTAGGGGGGCAGCCAACTTGGCAAAACCTTCCACAAAGCGGCGATAGTAGCTAGCGAACCCGAGAAAGGACCGCAGCTCCAGGATGGAAGTGGGGGGCTGCCAGTTTGCTACCACCTCCACTTTACCTGGATCTGTGGAAACACCGTTGGCAGAAATAACATGCCCTAAGTAGCTCACCTCTTGTTGAAAGAACGAGCACTTTGACATCTTGGCCTTCAGGCCCTCTTTTTGCAACCGCTGCAGCACCACCTCCAGCCGCTCTAGATGTTGCTGGAAGGTGGAGGAAAAAACTACAATATCATCCAGATACAACAGCAAGGACTGACACTGCTGGTCCCCAAAGATCCTCTGCATGAGCCGCTGGAAGGTGCTAGGTGCATTACACAGCCCAAAGGGCATGCGATTCCACTCAAAGAGCCCAAATGGAGTGCAAAAAGCCGTCTTAGGTCGATCGACCTCTGCAACTGGAACCTGATTGTACCCGCTGGCTAGATCCATGGTGGAGAACCAGCGGGCTCCGGTCAGGGCATCCAGCGACTCCTCAATACGTGGCAGGGGGAAGGCGTCCTTCCTGGTCCTGCTGTTAAGGTGTCGGTAGTCTACGCATAAGCGCAGACTGCCATCCTTTTTCTTAACCAGCACAATTGGGGAGGCAAAAGGGCTACTGCTTTCCCTTATAACCTGCGCACCCAACAGCTGGTTAATGTGCTCTTTGACCACCTCATATTCTGATGGCGGAATCCGCCGGTAGCGCTGACAGATAGGAGTGTTATCCAAAAGCGGGATTTCATGGGAAATCAAGTTAGTACAACCCAAGTCACCATCATGTGACGAAAAGACTGAGGCGTGTTTCCGCAGAAGACCTCGCGCCTCTTCCTGCTCTTCAGCTGACAAGACCGACAGGTCGACTGCATCCACCTGGTCTGGAAGCGGGGGGACCACAACCTGGGATGCTAAGGTGGCTATTTGAGATGGAATCTCTTCAACACCAGGGGGCAAACTCACCACACGAACCTCATTCAAGGTTCCCACCACTGTTCGAGGGTAGAGCAGCACATCCGAAGAACCCACGTTCACAATGGGGATGTATGCAGTACCACTCTCGACTCGAACCAGTGCTGGGGAAGCCAGAAGTCCAGCAGGAAGTCCCTGATCTGAGGGTTCAAAGAGCACCGTAGCGCCAGAGCAATGTGCAGAACAGGTAGCTAAAACCACCTGCATGGTGCCACCAGGGATGCGGCAGGCCTTCTTGCCTCGCACCTTAACTTTACCAGCGGCTTCAGAGGGAGGATCCTCGGAAGCCTGGTGGCATCTTTGTAGTGCTTGCACAACAGATTTTGGTGCTTCAGTGACAATGGGGAGACCAAACAGAGCGAGACCATGTTGCCCAAACAGCATCCTGTAACACCTTTGCAAAATATTCATCCCCAACACACCAGGTGCGGGAGGAGATTCATCAGCTGGGGGGTCCTTGACCACCAGTAACCCACACTCCGGCAACGACCTGCCACAAAGCTCGACTTCAAGCTCCAGATAGCCCAGGTAGGGAATGGGCAACCCGTTGGCCGCTCGAAGTCGCAGCCAATGGCAGGACCGAAGCCTCTCTTGGCCCCAAGCCTCAAAGTGCTGCCGGAAGAAGCTCTCCGTAATGGTTGACACCATAGACCCCGTGTCCACCAGACAAGGAACCACTACTCCTCCCATGACCACATCCACATGTGGACAAGCGGCAACTAGCTTAGCTTCTTCCCCAGCCCCTGAAGAAACTTTTGAGCCGGTGGTGGCTCCCCCCGAACTTTGGCTCTGCAGCTCGGCGGGCGCTAGTTTCCCGGATGCTGACCTGAATTATGTTGCATGCCCAGCTGAGATGAAGCGGGCGCTAAAGGTCGCGGACGGGGAAGAGCACGCCCTCCTTCGCACTCTCTGGCAAAATGGCCCGGTTGCTGACACCGTCTGCAAATTACTGGACCACGGTAAGTGGAATGATTACGCTGCTGATTGGTCTGCAGCTGAGCAAGACTATCAGTGAGCCTGTTAAGCTGTTCCTGCTGGCGCATTAACATTTCTTTCACCTCCAGCAGCTCACCAGCCTGAGGTCGATTAGCCACCGGAGGGGCACTCTGAACACCATACTGTAAACCCAGAACTGAGGGAACCGAGTGGCTCCGACCCCGCACACCTCCTGGCAACCCCTCTCGCTCCCACCTGATTGCCTCTGCCCTTGCCTCAAGCAAAGAGACAGCAGGCTGCCTGCGCACAAGTTGCTTCAACTCTCGGCGAAGGGAACCGTCAATAACGCTCTCGACAAATTGATCTCGCAATAAAACCTCTGCATTTAACATGTCACTGGGTGCACTTTGTCTCACAGAAGCCATCAGACTCATCAGCGCAAGGGAGAATTCCTGAAGCGTTTCCCCCTCTTGCTGGCGTCTAGAGAAAAAGGCTTCCTGCAAGGCAACATAAGAGTCCGTACAACCATACAGCTCCCGCAGAACAGCGATAATTCTAGCCGGGTCACTTCTCTCCGCGCTAGAACGATATTTTATTTCTTCCCGCGGCTCTCCCTCCAAGTGGTCGAAAAGAAAAAATGCCTGATCGGACAGGGAAAGGTGGCGAGCTCTCATACAGGCCTGAACCTCTTCTATCCACCCTTCTAGCCCTAGGCCTGTCCTACCCCTAAAGACTGGGCACTTCCTATCTCTGGGGATCAGGACCAGCCTCTCTGTTACAGGAGCGCTAGAGGTGGAAGGTGCTGGAAGAGGCTCGGTGGAGATGGGAGGTGCAGCGCTAGGACCAGGTACGGCCGCAACCTGCTCCCGCTGCAACCTATCATTTTCCGCCCTCAACTGTGCCACCAAATCCCTCATTTCTTGCAGTTCCCCCTCCATTACTTTACTGTTACCACTAATCCCTGGACGCTAATCTTACAACACTTAACAGGAAACCCACTGCTGCTTCGCCTCAAACTCAATGCATCCACTCACACTCAAATCACAATCCAGAAGATGGGCAAATCAGGAACAACAACAACAAAAAAAAACCACACTACAGAGAACACACGTGTCCGCCTTCACTAAGTAAATCCTGCCGACAACGCCAAGTTGTGGCGATGCGAGGGCTCAGAATGTTATACTACGATTATTAAATTTAGGACAAAGAAACCAACAACGCCACCCTGGGAATTGCACCCAGGGAATTGTAAATAAATATAACTATAAAGGAAGGCACACAGGTAAGTAATACAAGGAAGGGCAGGAGACGTGGTTCACGGTAGCAAAAATAATGAACACGTTTATTGGAAGTTGGTCTCACAAGTTAAAAAGGGTAGTTCACGACCGAACTAATAATTAACACCCTGCTCCAATAGCTGAGGCTCACCAACGGTGAGGGACAATGTGGGGGGAAGGAGTCCAAAACAAGAAAAGGCACCCCACGCTCACGTGACACACACAAAGGTGAAGTGCAAAGCAACCAAATCCAGAATCACAGCACACAAAGAGGAACCACCACCCAGGACAC
>NW_019460405.1:0-522 GCF_002814215.2 Seriola lalandi dorsalis
AGCTATACCAATACTCCAGTAATCACACACTCCTGGCTGTGGGAATAGGCCCAACCATCATTGGCATAAAACTGCCATTAGGTGTGGACCAGAAAATTTCATCCTTATCTCCAACAAAATGCACTCATTCTGGATGCAGCCACAGTTTTTCCATCAGTTCTCCTTCGCTGCACAGCTAAATTTGCTGCAGCACGTTCAGGTCTACACATCAACACCGATTTCTAAAACAGGTGTCCACTTCCTACGGCACTCTCACACAGATTCTATGCTTGCATTTGTACGTGCAGCGTCAAACATCTTGGACCAGCTGTTTAATTTACGTAAAGCTAATTGCCATCATCCAATCAGTTTTTTTGTTTGCGAGGTAAACCCTTGTTATAACGTTGGTTAGGTCCGTCACGGCATACTGGGATGAGCTGGGATATTATTTCCTGTGGCTGAGGGCGTTCCGCTACTGCAGAGGATTGTCAGGCACAAATGGGAACTGGGCGCTTCCAGCCATGATCGATTGCTCTCCCTCTT
>NW_019460406.1:0-611 GCF_002814215.2 Seriola lalandi dorsalis
ACTGACTTCTGTGGCACCTTTCCAGTTTTTTCATATTTAGAACAAATGACGTAAATATGTGTATTTTTTTTTTAAATCTGTGAATGCAATGTGCTTCCGTGAGAACTCGCCTGGCTTTCCAATCTTTTGTTTCAAGTGGTTCAACGGCAGTACTGCAACAAAAAGTCAGGGCACCACAAGCAGCAAACAAGAATCTTTAACACATAAGCAACCTTCTTCCTGCTTGAAAAATCCTCAACACAAACAGTAATAATTTATCTTAAGAGCTCTTCTTCTGGAAAATGAGCATTAAATGAGAGAGAGGCTGTAGGGAAATGATGGTAAGATATTGGCTTCAACATGCGGTTCCTCTAGAACCCCTGTTAGTTGGGTCTGCACAACACAACAGCTGCTGACATAAATAATGGAAGAGGTGGGAAACCACTGGAATTTTAATTTGCATCATTTGGCACTTCCACCTATTCTGACAAATTCAAATGATCTCTGGCATGAAAAGTGAAACTGAGCAAATGAACGGACGGTATATTCACTGAGAGGATAGAGGATGCAGTTTTGGAGCATCTGTATTTGGAAAGCCTGTGTAATAAAACATCCCTCAGCCTGTAAAAAAA
>NW_019460407.1:0-587 GCF_002814215.2 Seriola lalandi dorsalis
TCCCTTTTGGACGCCTGAACGTAGCCTGAGGACACAGAGAGACATGAGATCAGAGACATCAGGTCAGAGACATCAGGTCAGAGACATCAGGTCAGAGACTTAAGATCAGAGACATCAGGTCAGAGACATCAGGACAGAGACATCAGGACAGAGACATCAGGACAGAGACTTAAGATCAGAGACATCAGGTCAGAGACATCAGGTCAGAGACTTAAGATCAGAGACATCAGGTCAGAGACATCAGGTCAGAGACTTAAGGTCAGAGACATCAGGTCAGAGACATCAGGACAGAGACATAAGGTCAGAGACTTAAGATCAGAGACATCAGGTCAGAGACATCAGGTCAGAGACTTAAGATCAGAGACATCAGGTCAGAGACATCAGGACAGAGACATCAGGTCAGAGACTTAAGATCAGAGACATCAGGTCAGAGACTTAAGATCAGAGACTTAAGATCAGAGACATCAGGTCAGAGACATCAGGTCAGAGACATCAGGTCAGAGACATCAGGTCTGAGACATCAGGACAGAGACATCAGGACAGAGACATAAGATCAGAGACATCAGGACAGAGACATAAGATCAGAG
>NW_019460408.1:0-554 GCF_002814215.2 Seriola lalandi dorsalis
AGGGTCACAGGCTTGATGCAGTTATTGCAAGCAAAGGATTTGCAAATAAATATTAAGTCTTATACACTTTAATGTAGTTTAAGTCTATCTGTTCCAAATAATTTTGCTCACCTAAAAATTTGTTTTTCCTTTACAAATAATGCTATCTTCTAAGTTGTGTATCAGATCCAGATGTAAATACCTGGAAATAAAGCTGAAATGTTGATCTCTTGTCTCATATTGTTGTTGATGTCAAACCCAAATGTTTTCAGTCTACAGCATAAATAAAGGAATTGGCCTCACTGTTCCAGTACTTATGGAGGGGAGTGTATGTATTGGCACCAAATCTTGTATTTGTCTTGCACGTCATTACACGCGGCCCCATTCATTCCACAGGTACACACCAGCTACACACTGTCACAGTTTTGCCAGATGCACTAAACTGTTAAGGGGCATTGTATTGATATTTATAGGTCCCTCATTTTTCATGTAGCACCAGCAGCAGGTCAAACTTTTCACTTATCAACCAAAAAATTGCTTCCATAAAAAATACAGATTGTAAAGTTGTTATAAAA
>NW_019460409.1:0-463 GCF_002814215.2 Seriola lalandi dorsalis
AAGTTTTCCTGTCTATTTGAGTAGAATTCATGAAGAATATGATGGATTTCATGTTTACATGTCATAAAGTTATTAGCTAATGCACCCATCACATGCAGCTCCGGTCCCATGTCAGAAACAAAGGTGAGTTGTATTTATATTGAATTTCACAGGCCACCAATGGTGGCCTGTGAAATTAACGGCAAAACTCACTATCTGTTGGCTGACACAGGGGCAACTTACTCTTGTCTAAACTCTCCATATCAACTCTCACATCGGAGCCTTGCCGTCATAGGAGTCTCAGGGAAACCACAAAGCCAAACATTCACTGTACCATTGGCAGTGACACACGAAGAACAGGTATTAACACACCAGTTTCTCTATGCCCCAGACTGCCCTGTCAACCTACTTGGCAGAGACCTACTGGGAAAATTGGGAATGACCATCTACTGTGGCCCTGATGGACTGCACCTCTCCACTACAT
>NW_019460410.1:0-561 GCF_002814215.2 Seriola lalandi dorsalis
CCAAAATAGATTTAATGAAGGGAAGACGGATACAAAATAAACTAAGGAAGCTGTTTTGGAGAAGAGACTTCTCTAGGGCCAAGTCTGAAAACAAACAGTTGTTGTATCATCACTATATTAAATGTCAGCTACAGTTGTGCTCTAAAATGCTTGATAATGACAGCTAAGCTAGGAACATGCATTATCATTTTATATTAAACTGCAAAAGGTGGTCCAGTAAAAACCCCGTCCTGTGTGTTCAACATTTAGCAAAGACAACACAGAGTATCTCACCTGCAGCTCGCTGACCCAGGAGCAGTGCCAGTATGAAAGGCCAGCCCACTTCACAAAGAACTCCCTCTCTGGGTGGCCCTTGAGTGGGGGCTTGGTCAGTGGATCATTTGGCTTTCCGTCAGGGCCTGCAGGCAGCTCAGCTGGCAGTGGGGGCTCTCCCCATGTCCAGTGCAGAATCTTTTGTACTTTACCTTTCAGGGGAGGGCACTAAGAACAAAAAAAAAAAAAGAGAGAGGTGTTGTGTAAGAGCAAAGGTGCACACATAATATTCTTCTTCACATTAATATG
>NW_019460411.1:0-477 GCF_002814215.2 Seriola lalandi dorsalis
TAAAGAAGTACTCATTTTAACCCAAACCACAATCTTTTTTAGCAGGTATCATGTTTAGCTGGTATTGGAGAAATCAGAAATTTGACATGATGATGGTGCTCATCATCAAAGTTATTCATATTCATCCTCAGGGGAAAAGGAATCAGTGTTAATATTTAACAATCTCATGGTAATTCATCCAATAGCTATGGAGACATTTCACGAAAAACCAAAAATGTGAACCTCTTGGTGGCACTAGAAGAATCATCTGGGAACTATGAATGCACAAACGTTTATGGCAGTCAGTCCAATGGTTGATATATTTTACTCTGGACCAAAGCGGTGGACTGACCAACCAACGGACATCGCCATCCCTAAAACCACGATGCTAATAAGGCTGAGAAACCACCAGAGTGAAACAGAGTAAAGTGGTGAAACAGCTGGCAGCGCCTGCTATTCTGATCATAAAAAGTAATTATGAAGCTCACTGGCTGTGCT
>NW_019460412.1:0-564 GCF_002814215.2 Seriola lalandi dorsalis
CAACCTGACTTTTTACTTAGTGTTGGCTCTGGCTGTAGTTTCCTTCCTCTTCATCACGTGTTTAGTGGTAATTATATCAGTGAAAATCTACAGATGGAGACAGTCTCGCATCCTGTATCACTCCAATCTCCCTGTGATTCCATATTATCCACCACGTTACTCAGACACTTTGGGGACAGGGACTCTCCAACACGTGTACAACTACGAGGTGTGCAGGACGACTGACTCCAGAAAGAGTGACCGTAAGTTCGGCAGAGCTGGTAGTCAGAACGTGCTGATAATGGACCCCAGTTCTACCGGAACGATGCAGCGGACAAAGAATGAAAAGAGCATCCTGGATGAACCAGACTCTCCTCTAGAGGTTAGAATATTTTCCCCTTTGGTTATGTCAGAGTCGTATGTTAATTTTTTTTCTTCTCGCAGACAATTAAATTTCAGCACCCCAGACAGAGGAGGCCAAACTCTCCTCTAGGGGTCAGTTTTCCAGAGGTAACGATGTAAGCAATATAACATTACATTTATTTAGTTAAATAATAAAACTTTTATTCCCATCCTTTCAATTAA
>NW_019460413.1:0-570 GCF_002814215.2 Seriola lalandi dorsalis
TATTTTAAATTACATTAAAATTCAAGTATTAAATCTTTATTTAAATGAATAGTTTTGGGAAACACCTTCATTCACTTGTTGTAGTTGGTTAGCCTAGCTTAGCACAAAGACTGGAAGCAGGGAGAAACAACTTGCCTGACTAACTACAGTAAAGACACACAGAGACACACAGTGATAAAATCAGTTTAATAAAGATATAAGGCCAGAACATAGAGCTGTGTCAGGGTTCGAAACATACTGAACCACATCAGTCTAATAGTTAAACAAAACATAACGATGCATTAAAGGGAGCTAAGAAAAAATGAAACATTTCTGTCGAGCCCTAAATAAAACTGGAGAAGTTGTATTAGTTGGACTTTGATTTCTACTGTTTTCTGACCTCCACAAACTGCTTTTAGTCAAGTCTAATGAAGGCCAAATTCATTAAAACACAACCAAAAACAGCCATTTCTGCTTAAAATGTATTTTATGATTATAAATTGTAAATTACCAGTGTTTTAATTTAATAAAGTACAACGTCCCTCAGCGTCATTGGCTCCCAGAAACCCAGTGAACACATAATCAGACAGT
>NW_019460414.1:0-500 GCF_002814215.2 Seriola lalandi dorsalis
TGTGACGTGGGTGGATATAACATATTATAACTAGGGATCGACCGAAATGGTTTTTTCAGGGCTAATCTCAATTATCCGTAATCAAGGAGCCTGATAACGATATTTGGAACTGATATGTCAACACAAAACTAGTGCTGTATAAGGACACTCAGCATGGCAACTAGGTGTTTCTATTATTTTGTCTACCCCATTTATATCAGTGAAAGTGGGCTAAATAACAGAAACACCTCTGTATAACGTAATACATTACACATTACACACATTACATCCTCCATAATGATCATACAGTTGAATCAACAACTGTCTAAAACAATTTTATTGCAAACTGAACATTATAACCTTCATGAAGGAGGATTTACTGCAGGACTGTTGTATTAGACTACACCAGTTTTAGCTAGGTGTTCCTAATAAACTGACAACTGAGTGTATATTAGTAGTCAGTTGTATGCACAGGCTGCAAAGAGCTTGACTGGAATCAATTGGTTGATTTCAGTCCTGTC
>NW_019460415.1:0-481 GCF_002814215.2 Seriola lalandi dorsalis
AAAACTGCAGCTCCCAAATAGTTTTCAGCAGGTGGTGTTTGCACATCGAATGAGTTCCACTCTCTTTTTGAATGCCTGGGAGCAACAATCTACCCAAGTCCTCTTCCTACATGCCTATCATTGTTGCTGTCACTCCCTTGGTTGCCTGTCACTTGCATTTTGTGTTTTAAAGCTGTTAATTTATTCATCTTTTTCGCCAGGCACACTGCATTTAATTTGTGATGAAGGAATTGGAGCAGGAAACAAAATGTTCCCATATTATGGTTACATAAAGCTCAACTTTTTTTGTATAATGTATGTATGAAGATGAGATGCCTCCTGGCTTCGGAGGCGTTAATCAACAGTTTTGCTGGAAAAAAAAGAAGGAAAAAAAAGGAAAATACTGTAAATTGCAACGCCTTAGATAACACAAGAAGAGCACTGCAGTGCTCATTATACATACTCGCTTTCTGTGTGCTTTTCTTTGTTTTCAAAGACCACA
>NW_019460416.1:0-566 GCF_002814215.2 Seriola lalandi dorsalis
GACATGTTGATTACAAACATGGTACAGTAACACTATAATAGGGATGTGGCCTCTGATGGAGCAGAGCAAAGGGGGAGGGGAAACATTATCTATGTTCAACTCTATCAGTGATTTATTACATTCTGTATGATTGTAAATACAACAAAAGACCTAGAATAAAAAATAAATAATTGTCACACTGCTGAAGGAACAGACAAGCTTGTGAAGCGTACATAGGCCAGTTTTAAATGTATGTCTGGTTTATGTGTTGGAGTGTCAATAAATTCTCTAAAACATGTCAATATCTTCAGGCATATATCTCTGCTGTTCACAAATGAATTTAGATTTATTATGCAATATTTTTGATATTAACACTAACTGAATTGAAGGGCTGTCTGATATGGGAACAGATCTGTATTGCTGCGGATCCCACTGAGAATCAACACTCATTTCCAGACTCTTCGTAGCATTTAGCTTCTTTAAGCTAAATGTTTTTATTTGCTGCTTCATCTGGTTGGTTCACAACAGGTGACTCCCTCACTTTATTATTTTTATCTTATTATTATTATTATTATTATTATTATTAT
>NW_019460417.1:0-545 GCF_002814215.2 Seriola lalandi dorsalis
TTGTGTAAAACTCCATCCAGTCACGTCAGAGATTCTAAATTGAATGATGGAGGAAAAATAAAGAAAGAAGAGTTTGCTGACCTTTATTTCAAAAACAATTCAACATGGATCCTTTTTTTTTATTGGTTGCTTCCCCTGTCATTAATGATTGACAGAGGTTGTGGGGTTTCTGAAAGGGGAGAAAGTTTGAGAAGCAGAAACAGAGCGAGAGACGGGAGAAGGCGGCAAAGGGCCTGGGCTCCATTCAAACCTGGACCAATCCAGCTCTGGCTTAACCTGGTCGGCTGCTGTTGAGCCCCCTCAACCGCAGTGAGGTCACATCGTGAAACAGATTTTTTTTCATCAGTAATTTTAGACAGACGATATCATATTGCTGATACGGGCATCAGACGATCAGATTCTGATTTGTTGGTATGTATATCCAGCTCCCAGAGCAGCCATGACAGAAATGAATAGGAGCAGGTACAGGTGTATCTGTTAACATGCTCGAGGCAATATTTCACCAAGGTGCAATTGAAACACTTTTTCTGCATTTTAGTCACATG
>NW_019460418.1:0-524 GCF_002814215.2 Seriola lalandi dorsalis
GCTTGGAACACAGCAGGGGCATTAGTCAACCCAAAAGGCATTACCAAGTACTCATAATGTCCCGTGGGAGTGTTAAATGCAGTCTTCCACTCGTCCCCCTCCTTAATCCTGACTAAATGATATGCATTGCGGAGATCCAGCTTGGTGAATACTTTGGCACCCTGCAAAAGTTCAAACCCAGCGGAAATGAGGGGGAGAGGGTACCTGTTCTTGACAGTTATTTCATTAAGTCCTCTGTAGTCAATACATGGACGGAGTGTCTTAACCTTCTTACCTGCCCCTGCAGGAGAGGAAGACGGTCTAATAATACCTGATTTGAGAGCAGAGTTAATGTAGTCCTCCATGGCCTGATGCTCAGGAGTGGAGAGGGAGTAAAGGCGTCCTCGAGGGGGTGTGGAACCAGGAAGAAGCTCAATAGTGCAGTCGTAAGGGCGGTGAGGAGGAAGAGAGGTAGCTTTGGCCTTGTTAAACACTTGTTTAAGGTTCAGGTAACAATCAGGGACAGATGACAGGTTGGAATACTC
>NW_019460421.1:0-565 GCF_002814215.2 Seriola lalandi dorsalis
GCATTGTAAATTTATGACAGGTGTGTTTCACTGCAGAAACTGTGGGCTGGAAGGGGAAATGTAGACTGAGGAGAGAAAGGCTACTCGTGTTGGTTCTGCAGAATATTTTATGGCTCTTGTGGAATACAGCCAGCTCTCGGCTGACATCAAGTTTTGTGCACTGTGCCGATCCACTTTGGATTGGCTGCCTGCACTATCATTTCTGCCTGTGATTGGTTGTTCAGCTTTAAAATCAAATCAACATCACACTGACCAGTTTACAGTTCTGACAGACATATTTGCTGGTTTGCTTCAGTTCAGCTGCTACTTTCCTTAAATCTGCACATGATGTTGATTGTTAATTTGATCATTTGTTGGCTCCTTTATTTGACCGCCGTCCCATTTTGTTATACCATTTGCAATTAGTTTTTTTTGTTCCAAAATTTTATTTGGAACTAAAACTAATCATGCATTCTTCTAAAAGAATGGAAGATTCATCAGTGACAGTATGAATGATTAAGTACAAAACTGCAACTGTGTCTGAAAGTAGCTGTGAAGGTTGTTCCACTTTAAAAGTAATCAACAT
>NW_019460422.1:0-604 GCF_002814215.2 Seriola lalandi dorsalis
TTTGAACTAAGCCTCCTTCACTGACGCCGCCATGTTTGGAAGTCAAAGACGAGACCGAGGAGGAGGGTGAAGAATAAAGGACCTGAGGGGTCACAGCGCCCCCTCTGGTTATGAGCGACAGGGTGCAAAGCTGTTAGAGCAAAATGTGGCTACTTTGAAGAATCTTAAATCTAAAACATTACTTTATAATTCCATATATGTTATTTCATAGTGTTGATGCATTCAGCATTGTTTTACAATGTAGAAAATTATGTGTGTGTGTGTGTGTGTATATACATACATAGAAAAAGGTGCGTTTGTGTGTGGACGTGCCCGTACTGAATGAATATGTGGGCCTTGAAAAGTACATTCTGCCATCGGTGGAGCAGAGGTTTCCCTTTAACCGCCTCCCGTTCGGCATTTCTTCCGCACGTGAACACTTTGAGTGCATAGTGGCTGAGGTCACAGAGGGGCTGGAAGTTGTGATCTGTCACATAGATGACCTGTCTATCCTGAGACAGAGATCCTGAGACACAGATGTTTGCAGCATTCATAGATCCTTGCAGACCAATTCTGGTCCAGATTCATGAGGGAATACCTACCTGGCCTGCAGACCAGACAAAAA
>NW_019460423.1:0-530 GCF_002814215.2 Seriola lalandi dorsalis
TATTATTCTTATTTCAGCAAAACATGTTGCAGTTGTGTTTACATATGACACCATGTTAGACTCTTAAATTTGCCCTTGAGTCGTTTAGAGTTCAGAATATATTTTCACCATCATATGTGTTATAAACACTGATTCTTTCAATGCTGTTGTAAAACTACTAGTATGTACTATTTGTTTATTTTCTGATAACTCAGTCTGACATATGTGGTGTCTCTATTAGAATGTAAATGAAGTTCTATAATACGACACAAGATTTGTCTTAAGTTTTGTTCATCCTCATTAACCCTTGAATGAATTATAAGTGGTTCAGTTCTCTGGATTTGACATGTTTGTGGTTTGTTTTCGCTTCTGAAGGTCAAAAACTTTGGTCGGTCTGGACGCACCAAGTACACCCACCTGGTGGATCAGGACACCACGTCGTTTGACTCGGCCTGGGCCCAGGAGAGCGCTCAGAACAGCAAGTTCTTCAAGCAGAAGGCAGCAGGCGTGAGGGACGTGTTTGACAGGCCCACAGTGAAGAAGAGGAAGAC
>NW_019460424.1:0-481 GCF_002814215.2 Seriola lalandi dorsalis
GTTTACAGTGTCCAATAAAGTTATGTATGAAGATCTTGCTTTAACTTTTTTGATAGCTTTTATAGAACACATCTGCTTTGAATCTTCACAGTAGTAACGAGGACAGAATGTGTGAAATATGCTTAAAATAAAATGTACCAACCGTAAAAAAATTGAATCACAGACTTCTCAGAGTGTCTTTTAGAACAACTGAACGTTGAACAAGAAATGTTCAGGCAACAACATGTTAGAGCTAACTGAAAACAATGAAAAGTCAAATGTCCAACACATTGACACACCTCTATCCAGATTAATAGGCAGGTCACTGTGTGTGTCAATCACGTGTTAGCCACGCCCTAAAACCACTCTGCTTCATCATCTATTTTCTTTTAAATGGGACCATAATTAGGGTAATTTTCCCATTGACTCCAATACAATCTGACTTCTTTTTGCAACCAGTGGAGTCGCCCCCTGATGGTTATTCAATAGAATGCAGGTTTAA
>NW_019460425.1:0-433 GCF_002814215.2 Seriola lalandi dorsalis
GTTCGAAAATGATAGTAGATAGATGAGATAGATAGATATATAGATTTTCTCTTCGACAAACTAACTAATAAAACATTAAGCTGAAAAGTATTTTGTTTTATTTTGTTTGTTTTCAGTTTTCTCAGTTTGGTTCCTCTCCTCTGTCTAACATTTACATTTATACACATTATATTTATATTGCATACATTTTTTTCAGCTCATCATTGAAGCTTTATGATGAGGTTCCATTATGTTAATTGAAAATGCTCTTTTTTTCTTGAGCATAACTTTATACACATTTCCCCATATAATTTTGAGATCTCCACTAGAACTTAAAGGTCCATATAGTATGAAAGCAGATGTCCATGTGTAGTTTGATTATAAAGCAGGTCTAGGTTCTATATTTATACTGTGAAAGTATCAAAGCCTCAGTCCACAGAGAAATGCACACAGC
>NW_019460426.1:0-636 GCF_002814215.2 Seriola lalandi dorsalis
CTGCCCGTACATCATCAGGTATAATGATGGAACTATCATAACATATACCACTTTCTGTAGCAGCAATATTAGAAACGCTTCTATCAGAGTTTTATTCTAGCTTTAACTGATTCCTTGTGACTCATCCTCATTTAAATCTGAACTACAATCCTCTCCTGGTGGTTGTCTGCCTCCTCCACTCACACTAGTTTCAGGTTACATCCCTGTTTATCCAGATTCATAGAAAAAAAATCAACCGTTTGTGTGAAATTTCGTCATAATGCTGTGATGTCTTGAGTCGTGGCTATAAGTGTCACTGAGATACTGTGTCCACGAGAATGGGACGGACAACCTGAAAACAATATGATAGAGCTTCCCTCATTACTTCCACCTACTTGTGCATCATGTCCTGAACTCCCTGCTTGACCTTGGCGAATGTGGCCGTCTCACAGCGGTTGTACAGCATGGCGACCACAGTGTCCATACTCCTGAACATCTCAGCCAGCAGCTTGTACTGGTAAGGCAGGGAGAGGCCCGGGGGGGCTGCCTGGGCGAGGGTGTGGTACCGCTGGTACGCTGGCTGCTCAGTGCTGAGGGTCAAGAGAAGGGGGAAAAAAAAAAACACTTTGTCTTCTGGTTTGGACTCAGTGAGCAGGA
>NW_019460427.1:0-557 GCF_002814215.2 Seriola lalandi dorsalis
TGTGTGTTGTGTGTTGAGTGTGTGTGTGTGTGTGTTGTGTGTGTCTGTGTGTGTGTGTGTGTGTTGTGTGTGTGTGTGTGTGCGTGACTCACCGAACACGTTGTCCGTGTCGTCCAGACCAGCAGACATGGCTCAGCAGTTACTGTTCAGACACAAAGACACAACGTTTGTAATCGTGCACCTGAACTCAGCAGTCAGAGTACGGAGGCTCACAAGGGTCAAAATCACACAACAACCAGGCTGAGACTCTGTGATGCCGTCGTCCTGGAAACAACAACCAAAGATAAACTAAGAAATCTTTCTGTCCCTGCAGCTTCCCAGAACCCCACGGCTCCTCCCACTCCTCCTTCCATCCTCCCCCTCCCCCTCCTCCTCCCACTCCTCCCCCGTGTTTGACCTTTGAACTCTGAAAAGCCTGATCAAGGATTCAGTAGAAAAACCTGAGGAGTCCTGATGCAGGAAGTCAGGAGGGAGACATCAAGACTCAGCTTATCCTGACCTGAGATCTGAGACCTGAGACCTGAGACCTGAGACCTGCTACAGAGACCTGAGACCTG
>NW_019460428.1:0-605 GCF_002814215.2 Seriola lalandi dorsalis
TGTGTGTGTGTGTGTGTGTGTGTGTGTGTGTGTGTGTGTGTGTGTGTTTTTAGGAGGGATGGGCCCGCCAGCCACCAGCTGCACAGAAAGTCCATAACCTTATCACTGCTGGGAGGGTCAAAGATATGGACTCAAGCTACTGTAAATAATACCCTGATTCTGAGGAGACGGAGGGAGAGAGAAGAAAGGAGGAGAGGAGGATGGACAGAGGTCAAGTGACAGAAAGGGCAAGAGAGAGAGAAAGTTTGAAAGTAAAGAGTTTGAGAATTTATTATTATGAAAATTAGATTTTTTTTAAAAAAATTGTGTGCACCTGCGTCCCTCTTCTCCTGGCTCCACCCTTCAGCTGAGGTGTGATCACGTGTGATGCTGTCAATATAAGTCATGTACTCTACACTAGTTCAGTGATGCAGGTGACAACAAGAGGCAACCTCCTGAAAAATTGAAGCCAACAACTGAAGTGGCAAAAACTGCAGTTCCTCGAATCACCACTTGAGGCTCCAACAGTGAGTCATTCTCCGTAGACTCTCATGTTGAAATGTCCGTGAATGTGTTCACAGCCTGGCACAGAAAAACGAATTCCGTCCTTCATGACAACTGTACAG
>NW_019460429.1:0-505 GCF_002814215.2 Seriola lalandi dorsalis
CCTCTGGTAAAATCGCCTGAATCCTCAGTTGAGGGGAACATGCAATTCTACCCCCGGTTGTATAATGGCCTATGTCAAAAGTGTGACTCTTTTGTTGAGTTTTTTGTGTTTCCTGAAAAACCTGAAAAAATGACTTAGGCCATTATTTTAAGAGGGTGTCGATATATTAATCAGTCTATAATATTGGGCTGGCTGATGTATTGGTTTGGCTCTATGTAGATATCTCAATGTCATGTCCAGTTAGAGGACAGCTGTAATTGGTAGGAAGAAAAGAATATCACCAAACAACAAAATGAACGCATTAATGTAGTGGAAATGTTTTTTCAAACAAACTTTGAGGGAGACCCTATTTGGGACACTATGGATGCTTTGCCTCTCTGCGTTATATTGTTCTCAGTGCACTTGGTTTAAAGTCTGTGTATATGTCAGCTGCAAGCCTTACAGTATGTCATTACCATTTTTATGGGGACGGTGGCATTTCCAAACATTTGTTTCGGCTTGCCTC
>NW_019460430.1:0-564 GCF_002814215.2 Seriola lalandi dorsalis
TGTGCAGCTCCCTCTAAACGACCTCCTCTCAGGAGACATGACGATACGAGAAAATCTGGTAGTCGTCACCAAGGCCGATGGAATTCCATGATTCTGGTGACAGACCAATACTGTAAAAAACATTCATTTATAATGTCAGTGAATTATATTTTAGCAGACTGGACAGTGATGACTGTAGCTGCTAATGTTGTGAGCACGTTATGAGCTGTCACTGTTAGCAAAAACAAGCTAATATTATCCCAAACAAGCTGATGTTAGTCTAAACAAGCTGATGTTAGTCTAAACAAGCTGATGTTAGTCTAAACAAAATAATGTTAGCCTAAACAAGCTGATGTTAGTCTAAACAAGCTAATGTTAGCCTAAACAAGCTAATGTTAGCCCAAACAAGCTGATGTTAGTCTAAACAAAATAATGTTAGCCTAAACAAGCTGATGTTAGTCTAAACAAAATAATGTTAGCCTAAACAAGCTGATGTTAGCCTAAACAAGCTGATGTTAGCCTAAACAAGCTAATGTTAGCCCAAACAAGCTGATGTTAGTCTAAACAAGCTAATGTTAGCCTAAA
>NW_019460431.1:0-555 GCF_002814215.2 Seriola lalandi dorsalis
GAGGAGGAGGAGAAACACTGAGGAGGAGGAGGAGAAACACTGAGGAGTACAGAGGAGAAACACAGAGGAGGAGGAGAAACACTGAGGACGAGGAGGAGAAACACTGAGGAGTTAAGAGGAGATACACTGAGGAGGAGGAGGAGAAACACTGAGGAGGAGGAGGGGGAGGAGAAACACTGAGAGGAGGAGGAGAAATACTGAGAGGAGGAGAAACACTGAGGAGGAGAAACACTGAGGAGGAGAAACAGAGGAGGAGGAGAAACAGAGGTGGAGGAGAAACACTGAGGAGGAGGAGAAACACTGTGAGGAGGAGGAGGAGAAACACTGAGAGGAGGAGAAACAGAGGAGGAGAAACACAGAGGAGGAGGAGAAATACTGAGGAGGAGAAACACTGAGAGGAGGAGGAGAAACACTGAGGAGGAGAAACTGAGAGGAGGAGAAACTGAGAGGAGGAGAAACACTGAGAGGAGAAGAAGAAACACAGAGGAGGAGAAACACTGAGAGGAGGAGAAGAAACACTGAGGAGGAGAAACAGAGGAAGAGGAGAAACAGAGA
>NW_019460432.1:0-481 GCF_002814215.2 Seriola lalandi dorsalis
CTCCTTGTGAATCTGAGGACTGAGGGCAATTATCCTGCCAGACAAAAATGGAGGACGATGTCTGGAACAACTGATGGTGAGGTCACAAACTCATCATGCTTGTGAGGCTGCACGTGCACAGCGATGACATGATACACATTTCACCCTCAGTACACAGACGCAGCCCTGGGATGAAGAAGGCAACACAATTAACTGATTTACAAAATGGTGACAACTTTACTGAGCAACAGCTAATGTTTGAGAATGCAACTTCACTCGTTCTGTCATTTTTTTTTACATGCTTAGATATATTAAAATATGAATCAGTTACTGAAGGCTTACAAGGTTATTGAAGTACACTAAGTGGTTCGTTCAAAAGGATGTTTATTGAACCATCTCTCTAAGGGCTAGCCAAGCTATCAATACTACCACTAAGCTAGAGACATCAGAAAGACAAATAAAGGATTTACTTAATAATCAGGTTTTTCATTGTTTTCTCTTT
>NW_019460433.1:0-570 GCF_002814215.2 Seriola lalandi dorsalis
ATATATATATATATATATATATATATATATATATATATATATATATATATAATCCTCACTTTAAAAAGGCAAGTTTTAGGTCACAAGGGCTAAATATACTTCAGAGATTCGCTAATGTTACCAGGACAAAAACAACAATTCAGTCACTGGAAATAATGAGAAAATTGTAAAATACCATTCTGTTTTTCAACAATCCAGAATATGTTAGCCTTATTATCAACCTTTAAAAGGAAACTCTGCATATATACATACCAGACTAATGTAGGACAATGTTAGTAACACATCCACATTCATGAAGCTGGTAAACGGAAAGTCATCTAACATTTGTGAAAAAAGTAGAAGATCAAATACGATGCTGAAATATGCAAGTATATCATGTTGGCTGTGTTCAAGTATAAACTTCCACAGGGCTGTTTAAAAGCGGATCTATATGCCCAACAGGCTGGTAATGAGCCTTAAAAGCAAATCTGATCATTTATTCCAGCCGGTTTATTCCCCTTCTCCACAAACACATCTACTGGATTCAATAAACACACTTCATATTGATCCTGAGCCACCCAGCAGCACATG
>NW_019460434.1:0-627 GCF_002814215.2 Seriola lalandi dorsalis
GAAGAATGTAAATGGAAAAGATGTTAGAGGAAAGGAGGAAGGTTGAAGAGAGAGATTGAGGGAAGGAAAAAACCACCAAGATATATGTGCATATACACACACATATATATATATATTTATATATACCTATACAGAGAGCGAGAGAGATGGAGAAAGAGATTGCATTGGAGGGAGGAGTGTGAGTTTAAATCGAAGACACTTAGAGAAAGCCCATTGATTGTGGTCACGGCTGGCTGGGCCCTTCTATTTGGTTAGTCATCTATTTCTCCTGTATGCTGAGATCAAGCCTTTCTCCTCCTCCTCCTCCTCCTCCTCCGCCTCCTCCTTCTCTTTTATCTCTCCATCAGAGATGACTGGACCAGCTAGACCTGCAACTTTATTATGGAGAGGAGAGCAAACTTATAATTACTGCCTCCAACTTTCTATAAACAATTCCCCCGAAATCAGCAGGGGCCCGAGAAGGTTAACAAGTCGAGTCAACGTGAGCGCCGCCTGTGTGATGTGTCAGTAGTCAAACATACACTCATATACTGAAACACACAGGTCTATGAGGCAATATTGACCCTTTATTGACAGACAGCTTAGCCAGTGCTTCATATTATTTGACAATTGCCAAATTTAAAACAT
>NW_019460435.1:0-466 GCF_002814215.2 Seriola lalandi dorsalis
ATAATGTTCATGTTTTTAAACTTTTCCTCATAATTGTACGTATCTGAATATCATGATTATGATCATCACAACTTCTTCTGTAAATATGATGAGGGTGAAACTGATGACACGTTTGTGTGTTCAGGAGGTGCTGCTGCGAGTCGTGGGGAAAGAGGGATTCTTCTCTCTGTGGAAAGGTTTCACTCCGTACTACGCTCGTCTGGGACCTCACACCGTCCTCACCTTCATCTTCCTGGAGCAGATGAACCGCCTCTACAAGACCCACGTCCTCGACCGCTAACACACACACACACACACAGGCGCACACACACACACACACATACAAACACACGCACAAACACACAAGGACTACAACCAAACCTCATCATGTTTCAGACAGAATTTAGAGGAGCAGTTCAACATTTGGTCAAATCCTCCTGTTCATAAAGGGTTTTAAAAAATGGTGCAATGTTCCTTTAAAATACAC
>NW_019460437.1:0-481 GCF_002814215.2 Seriola lalandi dorsalis
CATTAGGGAAGCTATAATGTGCGTGGACATATTGACTTTTAACAACACATTTAAATATTTGTCTGAACATCTTCGATTTTATCCCCATCCTTCTAACTCCTACCTCTGCTCAACTCTCTCTCCATATGCTCCCATCTGTGAGACGCTTTGCTGCATCTCCTGTACTATCCATGTGCACACACACACACACACACAAACACATGCACACACGCACACACTCACCACTTCACTCCCTCCCCTCCAGCTGCAGCCCCAGCCGGCTCCACACAAAGGCAGGCCAAATGTATGCTAATGAGAGCCAGGCCAATGGTGGAGCCGCACTCATTTTGAGAGGAAATGGCTTTCAATAATGGCGGCCCCCGGGGGGATTTTGCACAAAGTTCAGCTCCACTTTGAAAAATGCATTCAATTCACTGCTGTGTCTGCTGCTCTCTCTTTTTCTCCCATTTTTCCCCGCTCAATGAAAAAAAAAAAAAAAAAA
>NW_019460438.1:0-514 GCF_002814215.2 Seriola lalandi dorsalis
AAGAAGAAGAAGAAGAAGAAGAAGAAGAAAAACCTGCTCCAGGGGGCACATGGCCTCAGACTGAGATGACAGTTCACCTTTCAGCTTGACAGTAGCCTGAAGCGTGTGTGTGTGTGTGTGTGTGTGTGAGGCTGTTAATTGTAGTACTCAATTAAAGGTCTGAATGCTTGTGTAAAAGAGTAAAGTTTTTTTTATTATAAATTTGCAGAAAAATGAGTTATAATGTTTTATTATGAGTTACTGAGTGTGGACTGATCGGCACAAATGGCATTTTTATCCATTTACAATTAAATCTACAACATAAAGTGGGAAAAGTGAAGGGATCTGAAAACATATGGTGCATGTATAAAGTATAACAGAGTTTCCTAAGGTATACTAATGAGATCAAAGCTTAATATCAATATCTGTAATAGAGCCTGCAACGCTGATCTCCAATCAGTAAGTGAATGTGAGTATAAGGTAAAAATAAAACTGAATACAAAGTATAAATGTTTCGTGGACACTTAAACAAAAG
>NW_019460439.1:0-557 GCF_002814215.2 Seriola lalandi dorsalis
AGGAAATGATTATTTAAAACAAATGATTTCCAGTCAGACAATTTTCTGTATTTGTGAATGTACAACATCTTCTCACCTTCTCAATAAGCTCAATGCAGGCAGCCAAATCCATGCCAAAGTCAATGAACTCCCATTCAATTCCCTCTTTCTTGTACTCTTCTTGCTCCAGGACAAACATGTGGTGGTTGAAAAACTGTTGCAGTTTTTCATTGGTGAAGTTGATACAAAGCTGCTCCAAGCTGTTGAACTAAAGAGATAAAGATATCAAATGTCAGCAAAGGCCTTAACACTAATTAAACATGAATTTATTAATACTCTAATCTTTGATGCTCCCTGATTTTGAATTGAAAACTGCAAAATTATTTAAATAAAGCTGTATAGGCTCATGTAGTATCAGCCAGACATACTTACATCAAAGATTTCAAACCCAGCAATATCCAGGACACCGATGAAATAGCTTCTTGGCTGCCTGGTATCCAGCATCTCATTGATTCTGACGACCATCCACAAGAACATTTTCTCATAGACAGACTTGCAGAGAGCCATGACGGAATTGT
>NW_019460440.1:0-481 GCF_002814215.2 Seriola lalandi dorsalis
ACAAAGAGGCTACACAGAGGCAGCAACCACGCTGGTTTATTCATGGTCTCAGAGTGTTTTGCACACATCGAAATGAGTGAAAAAAGCCTCCTCTTGGGGCTGCCAGTTGCATAATTCTGGCATTTTCTCACTTACACCACTGAAAGGGGGTAGAGACAGAGAGGGAGGGGGCAGTACAGGGAGGAACAAACCTCCTCAGGTCCTCAGGTGTCAGTGGAGACATGGAGAGCCTGAATAAATGACATCATCGTGTTACTGAGAAAAATTTACCAAAAATAAATAACTAGAGCTGGTGATTCTGTTGCAGTTTGTCTATCTATGTTTCTCAAATCCAAAGGGAGAATTTTGACATTTCATGGCATTTAAATCACTCATCAACCAGTCTTGGAAAGTGAGTTTAAATGAACTTCACACGAACAGTAATAGTTTCCTGGTATGTATTACTGCTGTTTGTGGAGCTCATAATCTGCTGATCATTCAT
>NW_019460441.1:0-530 GCF_002814215.2 Seriola lalandi dorsalis
TTTTTTAGCTGTCTCAGTCTTCCTGCTGTCTGCTGGGCACAATCCTGAAAAGCTTTTTATGTGGAAACATCTGAAAGAGTTGAGTTCCATAATGAGCAGCTTAACGTCAAGAGGAAAAAGAACAAAGTAGAATAAGTTAGAATTGGATAATCTGTGATTACAAATAATATTTTTATTAGAAAAATAATCATCTGAACTGAGGGGTGAAAATTGCATGGCTATGCTGTTAAATTTACACAGTGATAAAATTATATTATTATTATTATTATTATTTTACAAGTGATTTAGCTCTCCTGTTCTGTCCAGGGTTTTATCAGGGACCAGCATTTGTTCATCCCTTTCTGTGTAAAGACAACTGAAGTCCAGTCAGAGCTGGGCATTAACCTAAAAAGTATCAAAACCGGCATTTAGAACCTCTAACTGACAAAATCTTGCTTGTGTCTGTTAATTTGGTTAATACTCTACCCAATTATTGCATTCATGAATTGTCCCCTTAAAAAAAATACTACGCTATGTTCAGTCACATGCCT
>NW_019460442.1:0-609 GCF_002814215.2 Seriola lalandi dorsalis
ATGTCTTACTATACTATATTGTTTTATTCCTTAACATACTATGATATATTTATGACGTTTTATGCCTTAATATACTATGAAGTTTTTTTGACGTTTTATGCCATACTATACTATGATGTTTTTTTGACATTTTTATGCCATGATATATTCTGACTTTTTTGGTATTTTTATCTCATACTATACTATATTGAGTTATTCCTTACCATACTATGACATATTTATGACGTTTTATGCCTTAATATACTATGACGATTTTTGAGATTTTTATGCCATATTATATTATGACGTTTTTTGGCAATTTTATGCCTTACTATACTATATCGTTTTATTCCTTACCATACTATGACATATTTATGACGTTTTATGCCTTAATATACTATGATGTTTTTTTGACGTTTTATGCCATACTATACTATGACGTTTTTTGACATTTTTATGCCATATTATATTAGGACGTTTTTTGGTATTTTTATCTCTTACTATACTATATTGTTTTATTCCTTAACATACTATGACATATTTATGACGTTTTATGCCTTAATATACGATGATGTTTTTTTGACGTTTTATGCCATACTATACTATGACATTTTTTATGATTTTTATGCC
>NW_019460443.1:0-477 GCF_002814215.2 Seriola lalandi dorsalis
GTGTGTGTGTGTGTGTGTGTAGTTTGTGTCTGAGGATGATGAAGATGGATTTGGGCTCTGGGTGTTTGTCGGGGAGAGCTGTCAGCCTCGTGTGTTTCAGACACCAGACAACAGAGACGTGGATGTTGAGTGTGTCTCAGTCACACTGAGTGTTACAGAGTGAAAACAGGAACCAGGACACGACACACTTGGCCCTGTCACTGTGTTTTTAATACAGCGATTGTCTGCACATGTGTGTATGTGTGTGTGTGTGTGTGTGCGTGCATGCGTGCGTTCAGTCTGTGTATTAACATATTTGTGTACATGTGGTGTGCATATGAGTGCGGGGGATTTTAAATATCTGTGTTTGTTCGTCTGTAAGTTTTGTTTATGTGTGAGTCCCTGGGATAGCGTGTGTGTGTGTGTGTGCGCGCGTGTGTATGTGTGTGTATGTGTCATTTGTGCATGTGTATGTGTCTCCATGCGGGAATACATGGG
>NW_019460444.1:0-428 GCF_002814215.2 Seriola lalandi dorsalis
TGTGACAGTTCAGCTCTGCCACGGTGTGAGACGGGTGGACTGTTATCACTCTGGTCACCTGCAGCTGCACAGCTGGACATGAGGAAGAGGAACATTTTAAATACTCAAACACAAATACAACCGCTTTCAAAACTGAAGTCACAATTTGTGTAAGTGACCTGTTGTGTATATAATTACCATTTGCACATTTTACACAGTTGTTTTTATCAGATGTCTATTAGTTTGAGTGAATTTGAGTGGTTTTAGCTTCTTGCTTTTTTCAGTGAAAATGAAATTCAAAAATTTAAAATTCCCACTAAAATTGTTGATACCTGTGACAGTCAGAGTTGTACCACGTAAGCTGCTCCTCCATTCAAACCCTTGTGTTTTGAATTTGAAGCGATAATCAGCTGAATCTCTCTCTGTCAGGTCAGTGATTCTCAGAGTGG
>NW_019460445.1:0-481 GCF_002814215.2 Seriola lalandi dorsalis
ATTGTGGTGAGTTCACCCCTGGCCCCTGTCAGTCCAGCTGAGCCCAGTCTGACACTGTGATTGACTCTGTTGTGTTAAGGGCTGATAGATTTTCCTCCACACGCTGCAGCTGAGCCTGTTTCTCAGTCACCATGACACACAGGCTGAGACACATGGACACAGTGAGAAGCCTCAGAGGTGTCAGAACCAGAACAGCAGAGATCTGCTCTGAGCCCAGTGAAACAACCGATTATCATCCTCATCGTCATCATCATCATTTCAGAGGTCAGTATGTGGCCACACACTGCTGTAGCTCAGGGCTTTGAGATTTTACAGAGCCCTCTCCTGACATGCTCCTGTTAACTAGTAGCAACAACGCTGCACCGCTTGTTGTGTGTGTCACATGATGCAACACAGTCTGTGTGTTGTCCTTTATATTTTCAACTAATCTTTGACAGAGAGAGAGAGAGACAGAGAGGGAGAGAGAGAGAGAGAGACATAC
>NW_019460446.1:0-535 GCF_002814215.2 Seriola lalandi dorsalis
ACTATTACCATAACCACTAGTTAGTTTGTGAGTCTGTTGACGTAAATGCAACATAAACATATTTCAACCAAGTGCATTAACATACAGTGAATGTTTTTCATTCTTTATAGCAGCATTCACACAAGCACAGGTAGCACACGACCTGAACACGCCTTATCCCAACCTGTGCCCTCACCTTAACCCGTGTCTAATACGGACCCAAATTAAATACCAAATCTTAACCCTTTATTTCCCTAACTGGGAGCTGAGTCTAGAGATGAACCGATCAGTTGAGTAACTGATTAGTTGATCGAAAGACAATTTATCGACAAGTATTTAGAAAATCAAAGCATCGTTTGAGTCACAGTGTCATTTTTCAAGTAAAAATGCCAAATATTTGGTAGTTACAGCTTCTCAAATGTGAGTATTGCACATTTGCTGCATTTTTCTGTTTTCCATCATTGTGAAGTGAATAATTTTGGGTTTGTACCTTTGGTCAGACATCACAAAATATGTGAAGAAACTGCATTGGAGCATTTTTCTCTAGTTTTTGACA
>NW_019460447.1:0-483 GCF_002814215.2 Seriola lalandi dorsalis
CCATATTTCACCAACTGTGAGTGAATGTGTCTATTGCTCAATACTCTCTCTCTCTCTCTCTCTCTCTCTCTCTCTGTCCTTCTTTAACTTCTCCCCTCCTTCCTTCTCTTGCTCTACCTTCTCATTTACTTTCTCTCCTGTTTTTCTCCAGACCTTTTCTTCCCTTCTCTTATTCTTTCACTTTTATTCTTTATCTTTTACCTTTATCAGTCCATTTATATCTCATCACATTTGTTCACTTCCTCCTTCTTTTTTGTTTCCTTGCTCTTTCTCTCGCTCCCTCTCTCCCTCCCTCTCTCCCTCCCTCTTCCTCCCTCCCTCTTCCTCCCTCTCTCTCCCTCTTCCTTCCTCCCTCTCTCCCTCTCATGCCTCTATTAGCTTTGTCAATAGAAATGTCTCAATACAGAAAACCAGCTGAGATCAGACCAGCCAAGCTGAGGCATCTGTCTCACACACACACACACACACACACACACACACACA
>NW_019460448.1:0-481 GCF_002814215.2 Seriola lalandi dorsalis
ATAAATCTACTGCACAACAAACTGCTCCTGTTTGAGTCAAAGCCCAGACTTAGCCGAAGGTAAGAGACGCTCACGTAAGTCTCACCTGTCCATCACGCTGCCTGCTGCTCTGCACACCTGTTCTCGACCACCTCGTCAGCTGCTGCAGTACCTGCCTCCACAGCTGCAGCTCGTTGGCTAATCAGTCTCCCATTACACAGCATGTCCATCAGCACTTTGACACAATAGCTGTAGCAATAGCAAAAGCAAACTCAGCAGACACAACTGTGTTTACAAATAGAAACTAATCCAGCTGACAGAGCTTGGGAGGAGCAGTGAACTGTGACATAAACCTGAACTGACTCTCATCGTTCAACAACACAACAGTTCCATCCTTCTGATGCAACAACAAGCTCTTGTTGGCTCCTCCATTCTGCCTCCTTCACTCCTCCTCTGTTCAAGCAGTGTCTGAAAATTTGGGAGAAGAAATACAGACGATGAA
>NW_019460449.1:0-538 GCF_002814215.2 Seriola lalandi dorsalis
GTTTCTGTTCCTGTTTCTCAAGGATTCTGGAGTTGTGTTTGTTGGCTTGAGCTGTTGCTTTGGGTCTCCTTGTGATTGTGGCCACAAAGAGGTTTTTACAACAATCAGTGCACAGGATACAGTTTGTCCAGCACTGAAATGCTGCCAACTGGATATTGTGCTCTGAATTTTACTTTCTGGACACAATTCAGTTCATAAAATAGCTTATTTTTCTTCATATAGTGATAAATATTTTTTTAAAAAGAGATCTTAAATTTGCTGATATGCTGTTGTAGCATTATTTTTTTTCCCCCCAATTCACCATTTTCTCACAGTTAATATAAATTTATGCAGCTTTTTACCACATGAAATAATAGCAGTAAATGTGTTCTTGTGGAGTATAAATTTGTGCTACTTGGCAGGGTGTAACCGGGAACATACTGGTGAGAAAGGTCATGTGATACACTCCCTCTCCTCTCAGAGGTCACGAACGCTGACAAACCTTTCAACCCGAGAGAAAGTCAGAGCATTTAAACCGTCACGTTTCACCTGCGCTGCT
>NW_019460450.1:0-583 GCF_002814215.2 Seriola lalandi dorsalis
TCTATCCACCCGGTCCATTTCCTACATATGTAATTATCTAATATGGCGTTATAGTGTAAATATGTTAACTGTGCGTCCACTTCCCCCTTTTCCTCGCTTTGATATGGTGTTAACACTCCTGCTGCTCTTAGTGGCCTGAATGCGTGGACATATGAAGGAGAAAAAAAAAAGAGAACATATTCAATATGAATAATAAACATATGCTCTTTTCATCACGCTCACATTGTATATCTTTATAGTGTCAACAAAAATGAACTGATCCTACTAACAAGAACTGCCTGTGTTGCCAAAGCCTCCATTGTCCAAAAAGTGAGCCACAATGTTACACTGGTCGGAAAGTTCCTTTGTTACAACAAACATGGGAACTGTAGTTTACTTTGAGCCAAGCCGACATGCAGTACACAGTCGTGGTGCCGTAAACACTCGCAAGTGCACCAAATGCCTCTTAATCCACAGCTGAAAATAGTCTAAAACAAATACACTATTTACTCCTATTTGAGTAGTGTTTTTGCTCAAATCCACAGAGCCGAGCTGTTTGATGAAACTGCTGGTTCTTTTTAAAAAATGAAAGTATGTTTGTGCC
>NW_019460451.1:0-548 GCF_002814215.2 Seriola lalandi dorsalis
TACTATGTCATTTTTCACAAATTCGGGCTACGCTATACTATGACATTTTTTGACACTTTTATGCCACGCTATACCATGTCGTTTTTTTACACTTTTATGCCATGCTATACTATGTCGTTTTTTTTCCACTTTTATGCCATGCTATACTATGACATTTTTTGACACTTTTATGCCATGCTATACTATGACTTTTTTTTTGCTTTTTTATGCCATGCTATACTATGACATTTTTTGACCTTTTTATGCCATGCTATACTATGACATTTTTTGACTTTTTATGCCATGCTATACTATGTCGTTTTTTTACACTTTTATGCCATGCTATACTATGTGATTTTTTCACAATTTCGTGCCACGCTATACTATCTCGTTTTTTTACACTTTTATGTCATGCTATACTATGATATTTTTTTACCTTTTTTTGCCATGCAATATTATCACTTTTTTTTTGCCATGCTATACTATGACATTTTTTTTGCATTTTTATGCCATGCTATTCTATGACATTTCTTTACACTTTTATGCCATGCTATACTATGACATTTTTT
>NW_019460452.1:0-580 GCF_002814215.2 Seriola lalandi dorsalis
TAACTGCAACATGTATAATCTTAGCAGACTCTTCATACTGTCCGATGGAAAGTCAGTGCTGGAAAATGAATTGATTCATGACCTCCACCAGCAGTGTTGAACCAAAGTTACAGGGAAAATGACCAGAAAAGTGTTTCTGCAGAACATTATGATGTCACAGTGAAGTTGATACAAAACGTCACCTCTTCATTATTTTATCCTACTAGACATTTTGTTCAATTGTGTCATAATTAGCCAACAATGTGTTTTAAGAGGTCACAGCGACCTTTGACCTTTGACCACTGATTTCTAATCAGTGCTTCCTCGAGTTCAAGCGAATTAGTCAAATATGAGGAAATTCTCATACTCGCAGTGTTCCTGAAATAACTCATTTGTAAATACGATATTTGGTGGGATGATGGACGGCTGGACGGATGGATGACTGACGTACATTCGGACAACCTGAGAACACATTTCCTCCAGCTGTGGTTGTCACTGGCGCAGAGGCATAAAAATGAAAATGAAAAGTACTGAGTGGCAGCCAGAGCGCATCTTCATCATGCATTAAATGAACACAACAGGTAAGACAGATGGCGTCTAA
>NW_019460453.1:0-529 GCF_002814215.2 Seriola lalandi dorsalis
CAGAATTTTAGAAAGTTTTACAAATTTATTAAAGGAGGAAAAACTGAGGGGCATCGAGTGGCGCAGTGAGTTGAGCAGGCGCCCCATATGTAGAGGCTACAGTCCTCGCTGCAGTCGGCCCCGGTTCGAATCCCGCATCGGACGACCCTTTACTGCATGTTATTCCCCCTCTCTCTGCCTTCTCATTTCCTGTCTCTCTCTACTGTGCTATCAATAAAGGCATAAAAAGGAAAAACTGAAATATATTTTAGCTCATGTTCCTCCATTTCTTTGGATCATCTCTCTTCACCTTTACTGGAGTCCACCTGTGGTAAAGTCAGCTGAAGACACACACCTGTCTATATCAAGTCTGACGATGCAGATCAGAGCAGAAACCATGAGGAGGGGAGGGGAAGGAACAGCTGCAGAGCTCAGAGACAGGGTTGTGTTGAGGCTCAAAAACATTTCTGCTGGATTGAAGGTTCCTGAGAAGAACACTGGTCTCCATCATCTATCTATCCATCCATCCATCCATCCATCCATCCATCCA
>NW_019460454.1:0-574 GCF_002814215.2 Seriola lalandi dorsalis
GAGGAGCTGCAGTGCATCCGTTTCTCAACTCGAGAGGATTTTTTCCACATTGCAGCATTAAAGTTTAGGTTTTTTTTAATTTCTAAAGATCCAACTGTTAACTGATGTTGAATTATACTTTTATTTTATTGTATTTCAATCGTATTTTGTCTGGAATAGACGAGGTATAAATTGTTTCCTTGAGATAATGGGATTGTTCTGGATTTTTTTTTCTCAACACTGACTATAAATGTAATGAACTCGCATTTGGTTTCAACAAACTTTTTTTTTTTTAATAAATTTGTGAATGAACATAATATCCTGTCTCATTAGTGCCTTGAAGTAAATCTCATTTAATCACTTTCAGAGCAAAAAAGGAGGGAACTACCCAGTGTTAGTGTGGTGTTACTAATAGAGGGGGGGATCTGAAATTGGGAAATCAATTTTGAGTCATTAAGAGGATGAAGTCCTAATTCTACTAGACAACTTGTATTACAAGAATAAACACACTTATAAGAGAAAGTGGTAATTTTAGGTTATGTGTTTTAGAGGGGAAATATCAGAAGAGCTTTAAGATGAGGAATGTGGATTTATG
>NW_019460455.1:0-520 GCF_002814215.2 Seriola lalandi dorsalis
TGGTGAACACGCTGCACATGCTGAGGGCACAAAGAGATACACACACCAGCAAAGACACCAACATCTGCGGGTCACACAACAGCTAAACCAACATAGGCCGTATTTATCTAGACACGAGACAAAACAACGCCACCGACGATCCCAGTGCACACAAACATACACACACACACACACACACACACACACACACAGATCTGAATAACAGCTTCTCAACATTCACAGATATTTATCTGTCTCTTTGGGCAGGATCCAGCTTATCATATGGGTGCGCATTCACTGTCAGTGTAATGTCCCTTTGGACTGTAAAATAACTGGGGATTCTCACTACCTGAACCACTGAGCATGTTTGAATTCACTGAATAGAAACCTGAAACCTCATTATACCTGAACCATCAGCTATAGTACCAGGGGTTAGAAAAGCATTTACTAAAGTACCTTAGTGCAGTTTTGAATTGCTTGTACTTTACTTTATTATTTACAATAATAATAATAATAATAATAACATAGATTTTTTTTGGTG
>NW_019460456.1:0-475 GCF_002814215.2 Seriola lalandi dorsalis
AATTAATTCTTAATATGTTTTTAATCTCAATTTGTGTAACTGTGTACGGTGTCCTTGAGTGCCAAGAAAGGCGACTTTAAATAAAATGTATTATTATTATTATTATTGCTGAAGCAATGCTGACGTAACACTGAGGAAGCTGATGCAACTGCTGAAGTAATGCTGAAGTAGATCAAGCAATTGCTGAAGCAGAACTTGTAAGCTGAAAGTTGAATGGGATGATATGGTTGAGAAATGATGGAAGCATCTCTTATTTACTGAAATACAATGCTTTGATAAAATGGAGGAGCTGAAATCCAGTGGCTGCAAAAGCTGAGAACTGAAATATACTGTTGAAACAGTTGAAAGTCATATTATTTAATGCCAAAGGTGGAAGTAGTAATAAAAGGCCTTAAAAAATGTGAAGTAATATTTGTATTAGTAAAAGTAAGATGGACTGCATCCTAAACAGTAGAAACTTTAATTTAATATATGA
>NW_019460457.1:0-480 GCF_002814215.2 Seriola lalandi dorsalis
AACCTTTATTGAAATGAACCAGATCCATTTAACACACTTCTGTGTAATCCATCACTTCCACAGAACGACCACAGATGTTTTCACATAAAAGCATTGATCGGTTTATCTTCCGCCGTGACCTTGCTACTGTATCTTTGACCCCGCCTCGCCCTCTGACCTTTGAAACCTTAACCGAGTGGTCATCCTCAGCGATGACCCCCCCTCCGTCCCAGAGGAGGCCACGGTGGCAGCCTCTTTAGCTGCTCCTCCTTCTCCTCGCATTAGAGTGATGATTTTCATCAGCATATTCTGCTTTTTGAGAAGGACCAGACCAATAAATCTCATTTGATACATGCTGCTATTTGATTTAGCTCCTTATTACATTACAAGACTCAGTAAAGCTTCTGTCTTGTGTTGCCTATGGATGCCTTATAAATCTGGTCAATTTTCCGCTCGTGTTGTCACTACGTCTCTTTTAGTATAATTGGAATTCATAATGTT
>NW_019460458.1:0-480 GCF_002814215.2 Seriola lalandi dorsalis
ATTAAGAAAATAATAGAAACAAGCATCCAAATTCTGCTTGGGTCCAGATCATTGCCACCTGTGGCTATATTAATTCTTTTTAACCTTTGTTTAACCAGAAAGTCTCTTGGGTTGCATTATCTCTTTCGCAGAGGAGACCTGGCAAAATGGCGGTGTAAGATAAGTGTAGTCATGGTTACATAAGGACACGTGTCATTTATTTACAACATGTGATATAATACAAAACAGGACCTGAGAGACCATGTATTTCATTTTGGAAGGGCTGAGCATATCTCCACGTCTCCACACATCCAATGCAGGACAATTATTTCCTCAGGAAACAGCACAGTTTTCTTTTAATTTCTCCTGATATATGGGTGCTGTTGTTTCTTGTAGTAATCTCTAGCAGCAGCATGGTTCTGTCCCCACACTGCCTGCTATCCACTTTAAAAGTTTTCAGAAGTTTCAAACAGCACTAGGGATGTTTAAGGTTTAATTCTG
>NW_019460460.1:0-533 GCF_002814215.2 Seriola lalandi dorsalis
CCTCCAAAGGCTCACATGGTAAATCAATCTGAGGATAGAAAAGAAAGAAGAAAACAAGCTGTGATACACACAGGACGAATACCAACCATCCTCTCCACAACGTTCTGGCAGGACAGAGAAGCAGCTACAGCTGCAGCAAACGTCTCATCTCACTGCGCTGCAGAACAGAGAGGTTCAGGAGATCCTTTGTTCCCACTGCCATCAAGCTATACAACATCTCAGCCAAAGGAAGTGGACTTATTTAATTATAATTGTTTATTTATTATTAACTGTTATTATTATTATTATTATCATTATTATTACCTAACCTGGCTGCCTATGACCCCCCTCCTATGATGCTTCTTGAACCATCCCTGGATCCATCTGTTCCCTGGACTTCCTGGATTCCTGCTCCCAGCTCAGCTGCCCCTCTACCAGATTCAACTTTACTATAAACTACCTTTTCACCCAGTACTCTGCATCTGAGTCTGGATTTCAATTCAGTGTTATAGAAATGGTTGAACATCACAGTGGTCAGCAGAGCCCCCCCACCC
>NW_019460461.1:0-464 GCF_002814215.2 Seriola lalandi dorsalis
ATGTTTGTATGTGAAAACCGCAGGGAGTTTCATGTCTGTGGCAGATTTCACCCTACATGCTGAACCACATCCAAATGTATTTAATGCATTAGTTTCACTGATATGAACCCAGAAAAGATAACAGTTGTTACTGACATAAATGGTAGAAGTTGTATACTGTGCTGTAGATCACTTGTGTTAGTTAGTGTCAGTGCTCCATTTCCTCTGTTCATCATGTGTAATGCCTCGTCTCACATCATCAGTCTTTATGCACATGTAGCAGTATGACATGCTGCTGGGGCTGATTGAATTTAAGTCTGCCGCTCTGCACTTTACCTGGCGCTGTAGCCTATTAACGTAGAGGGCGAGGGAATAAAAGGGGGCCGTGTCCCTCTCTTGTCCTCTCACTTCCTGGCTCGAAGGCCCTCCCGCTTCCCGGCCTTCCGCTTCCTCCTTTGTACTCGAGACGGGTAGGTGCACGGCTG
>NW_019460462.1:0-547 GCF_002814215.2 Seriola lalandi dorsalis
GGTACCGGACGTCACAACCTACATCCAACCGAATACCAACGTCTAGCAACATTGGTGGCCAGCTGCAGGAATAAATCTGAAGGGTCAGAAACTATCTGAGAAGTTTACAACAGAACTGTCTCTTTGGTTGAACAGCTACCAACACTTATTTCAAAAAGGCCCAGACCAGGCGCTGCTTTTTTTGTAAGGGGGTCACAAGCCAAATATGTTTGAAAGCACATCTATGAAATAACTAACAACCGGCTTTAAAATATGGTAAATGTATTGGAGTGAAGTTCTCTCTTAAATGTAGACGAGCAGAAGTATAAAGTAAGATTTTGAATGCAGGACTTTATTTGTAATAGAATATTTTCTCACAAGTACTGTACTTTTACGTAACTACTTCCTCCACTACTGTAAAAGACCACAAGTTATCTGACTTCCCAGATAAATGATGAATCACATGTGCTCTCTAAAAACCTAACCCTGAAGAAACACAGCCTCACCTGCAGGATTAAGCGCTTTGGTCCTGTTTTTAAAGGTTGAGCCAAGTAGATATGAGAAAAGA
>NW_019460463.1:0-531 GCF_002814215.2 Seriola lalandi dorsalis
TACCTACGGAGGTTTAGGTATAACTTATTTGTGTATACATATAGGAACATTTTATTTATTGGTACTAAATTCTGTTATTTATTAGATAAATATATTATATATTGATTATAATCTTATGATTCAAATATTTACCTCAGACAATTTTAGATAAATTCTACATTAAACTAAATACATGTTTTAGTGAAAGAAATATTTACAGTCATATAAATAACAGTTATTACCACCAAACTATTATAATAAAAACTTATTATATCCATAATATAATGCATATTTTTATATTCTCTTTGACTATTGAAAGATAATTAGTCAATTCTCTTTAATTAATTAAAGAAAAATTGACTAATTCTCTTTCATTAATTACAAATATATTTCAGTTTATTATTGATATATTTTACACAATCAAACACATTCTCCATTATATAAAGTGTGGTTACATTCATTAGATAAACAGTTTGAACATTATACAAATTATATTTACTGTGGATTAGTGTAATATATACCATGGAAGTATAGATCTATATATATCATCCT
>NW_019460463.1:1800-2540 GCF_002814215.2 Seriola lalandi dorsalis
ACAGTCTGCTGATCCCTCCATCTTTCTCCTCCCACTCAGGTGAACAGCCATCTTAGCCTGAGCCAGAAGGAAGTTTAAAAGTGGACACTTGGCTCTTTCTTTCTGCCTGTATCTACAGCCCAGGATGAACATGTGTTTGGTAAAAACCTCTCCATACAAAAGAAACAGCCTCTAAAAACAGGAACAGAGGCTGCAGCCTGCTGCAGTCCAGGAAACACTGAAACACACTTTCTCTGAGGGAACAGAACGGACACCTTTCATCAACACTTGGATTTCAAATAGACACAAAAGCATTGACAGCCACAGCCCCATGTAAAGCCTCCACTGTAAGTCTCCAAGCCTTCTAGTTAATGCTGGTTTGTACAGTGCTCTCCATGAAGGCTCCACATCTGGACCTAGACCCGGGTGGACCCTCCACGGTGTGTCGGCCCGACCCTTCACTTTGTCTTTATTAATCACTTGGAGCAGGAGTTTGTACATAGTCTTTGCTCCTGTGTCAGAGAGACGTATGGGTCCAGACACACCGTGCCCTAAGAAGCAGCCAGAACAGTCTTTAAGATCCAGAGACAGGCTCTCTGCAGGAAAGGGATCTGTGTCTCAGTGCATTAAAAGACCGTCAGACTGAGAGACAATGATGGAGCGTTCATCTGAGGAAAGCTGCTCCCTCCAGACTCTCAGCAAGTTACTGATGAGCCTCAGTGAAGAGACCCCGACAGCAGAGGAGAGAGCAGCAGCATGGT
>NW_019460464.1:0-484 GCF_002814215.2 Seriola lalandi dorsalis
GGATGAAGAGGTGGATACATTGAGCTTTGTGGCAGCAAACTGTTGCCTGTCACACTCGCGCTGCTGCAGCGTTGCCATCACGACCATCTCCATGGTAATGAGCTCAGCACATGAAAGCAGCGCGACTCTTGTTTACGAGCGCCGGGCGAAAAACAAACCCAGCGTGTCAGTCCCTCTGTGGATAGACACAAGCACACGCCATCGCATGTGAGATGCTGTTAACATGAACACTCTCATACACACGGGAAGGAAAGTTCAGTTGTAAGAAGCCTGATGAGTTCAGCTGAAGGGTAGAGACAGAAAGATGCTGACAGAAACAAACTGATCTCAGGTCTGTGAGTTATTTCAGAGGTAAATTGCCTTTTGTTTCTTCTAGAGAGAGAGAGAGAGAGAGAGAGAGAGAGAGAGAGGGGGGGGACAGATGTATAAAAAACTGATGTGCAGCTGTAGCTGGAGGCTGGGTCTGTCTCCCTTCTGCCTTTTT
>NW_019460465.1:0-563 GCF_002814215.2 Seriola lalandi dorsalis
AGTAGCGTTGTCAGTTTCTCAAAATGTGACGTTTTCATGGCAACAAATGTCACGCACATGGAATTTGTTGAGATGAATTGCTGCCTGCCTCACACCAGCAGCAGACAGACAACCTTAGCGACTAGCTTGGCACATTTAGCATCTGGGAAGACATAAAAAAACAGGACTCCAAACGAGTGCTAAGATTGTTGTGATGGTTTTGTTAGCAGGCAGTTGTTTGCTAACATTTTAGTGGTAGTAGTATGTGGTGGCTGTGTATCTGTAACCGCAGCAAAATAATATATAATATATATATAAGTTTTTTTTTTTAACTGCCATAGTTCATCTATGGTCACCATTACTGAAATTAATAATATGTACATTAATGCTGACTTCTATCCCACCCGGTCACAGTGGTGGGTATGCTCTGTCTGTGGCTATGCTAGCTGCAAAAATAACGTTAAATTAATTCAATATTCCTTGATCATTGGACTTACATTCATATAAAAGACAGGAACCTATTTGTGTCTGCAGGTTATGTACATGGGCGAATGATAATATGTTGATTAAATGACTTTATAAAG
>NW_019460466.1:0-512 GCF_002814215.2 Seriola lalandi dorsalis
TGATGAACAGAGAAGCTGACAGAAAAATAAGGGTGTATCAACAAGTCTGTCAGACACAATTCATTCTTCTGCTTATTTAGTCATTTCTCTTTAGAAGTTGTGGATTATTCCTTGAGAAAATAAGAGTCATTACAGTTACAGAGTGTGCCAACAGAAGATGATGATGAGTCTTTGCCAATATTTGGCTTGTTTTTCCATTAGTGTATTTACTTATTATTGTTGTTATTAGTGCCACGGGTGCTCAGCTGCGAGGCACTCCTCTACAGCTAGAATAGCTGAGAGGAGCGCCTCGGGGTTTATTATTCTTCCGCCAAATTTTGGCGCATAACTCGTCAGCTTTGAGAAAACCCTGGTAATATATACATCAAAACGTGCGTCTTGATCCCGAAAGAGGTGCTATGACTTTTGGTGTTAAAATCCAATTTTTCCCAAAGTTATACCCAAAAAACTGGGAATAAATAATGCATTAGGAATGCATTGGAATTTTCTTTAGAAACCCACAAAATTTCACC
>NW_019460467.1:0-609 GCF_002814215.2 Seriola lalandi dorsalis
TCCCTGAGGGGGAAACTGTCTGAGCGAGGAGGAGAGATGCAATAATTAAACATCGACAGACACCAGTGTTTTGTTTTGTTTTTTTTTGCTGTTTGAGATGGGGTGGGGTTAGGCCTGTCATCAGAAACATATTTGCTCCTTTTTCTCGCCGTCTGAGAGCAGCTGCCGAGGAGTGAATGCGCAGGCTACTGAATGCTTGATTGGCAGAGGCATTTGTCTGAAGGTGTCTAGGGACCTCTGGAGACAATTGTCCAGATCAAGCAGCGCTCCTTCACCAGGGAGCTTGCTTAATACACCAAGCTCATGCAACCCCTCCACCTCCTCCTCCTCCTCCTCCTCCTCCTCCTCCCTTCTGCCTGGGCTCAGGGCTTTTGTCTTCCCCCATTAGTTTTTTTGGGAGAGTGTCCAGCCCATAGCCTCTCTCCTTGCTGCAGCCTCAGCTTCGCCTGGAAGGAAATCCCCTCTATTTTTTTTTTCCTCTCCTGAACATTTGAAGCTGTTGTGCTACACAGATGGTCTCCATAGCAAACTGTGAATTTTGATTGTTGTTTTTGCCAGTGGAATAGAAGTGATGCACTGGCTCATAAATACATCGTGGGCATGACTCAC
>NW_019460468.1:0-588 GCF_002814215.2 Seriola lalandi dorsalis
GGGTTGGTTTTCCAACAACATGACAATGCTTTTGGTAACAAACGAACAAACTAAATTTTACATGGAAGATGGAAAACCAATCTAAAGTCATATCAAATAATGGTCAGCAACAATGCATGATTTGGAGTCAATGGGCTTTTAGGTATTGTAAACTATGACAGTGCGGTAATGTTTTTGTAACATCAATTATTTGATTTGTTATTCAGTTTCAATCTTATTGGGACAAAAGACATATCAACCGATTTCACAGAGAGTATCTGGCAGTTTTTAATTTTCAGACATCCTCTACTGCACTATACTGTAATGCTTTAACATTGTAATAATATGAAGGGGAAAAAAAGCCTCAGTTATGCAACATTAATGGTGACAGACAGATAAATCTCCGAAGCAGAGGAACAAAAGGAAAAAGAATAAACTGAGATTTCTGTGAGACAAAAGTGGACCCCCTCTGCTGTGTCCTTCTCTATTTCTGGGACGGCAGTGATGGATCCCATCTTGTCAGCCTCCTGTGAGGCATCGTGACAGTCGAGAGTCACCAGAGGCCGAGGACGTGAGACTCACAGATTCTAAAAGTCATTGCTGCTCCGC
>NW_019460469.1:0-561 GCF_002814215.2 Seriola lalandi dorsalis
CTGAGAGTCTTTACCATGTGCTGTGTTTCAGGACATGGTGTGTGTGTGTGTGTGTGTGTGTGTGTGTGTGTGTATGTTTGATGATAGTCATATGATGTGGAGGAGAGACAGGAAGGTCCATGGGGTCTTTCGCCTTTGACCAAGATAAACACTTCCTACAATTACATAACATCTGCCCTTTACTGTGTGCATGCATGTGTGTACAGTTTTTCAAGTGTGAGTGTTAATATTAGGCTTAGCCTCACAGATGAGGAAATTATTTCAAGGAAATCACTTTGTGGTACATGGTAGCCTGCTAATGGGTGGTAGATTGGTAGGTTATGAGGGAGAAGTTGGTCTTGGCCACAACTTACATAAATAGTCAGATAAGAAGCACAAAAGGCTGAAATTGACGGAGCATGTTTTGTGCAGGAGGAACTCATGCATTTGACAGATAGTGTGAGTCTCTCTGGGCGTCAGCTACACACTTAAATTTACACTTTGAGGTGTAAATGGCAGTGTGTGTTGTTGTGACACAGACACAGGCCTATTTGGTTGTTTGGCCATTTAATAATTTGCCTT
>NW_019460470.1:0-480 GCF_002814215.2 Seriola lalandi dorsalis
GGAAAGTGGAGTCGACAGATTCTGAACAGTTAAATCATATTTCTACTAATATGCATGAACAGAAACATCCGTCGACCTCAGCGGGTCAAAGACACACACAGATAATAAACCAGCTTCACTGGAGCCAAACGCTCTGAACACGTCTGAATCTATCGGGTCGAGTGTCGAGTGTGGATCCCGAGGGCCCGACCTTCTGCCTGGCCTCCTTGGTGTGGCTGAAGGTCGCTGGGATTTTGGGTTTGATGTTGGTGGCTCGTCTCTTCTCGGTCACGATGTCGGTCAGCAGGTTGATGAGCACCTGGTCGTTCTTCAGGAGCGTCACCGTGCTGTCCTTCCTGTCGAACGTCAGGTTGGTCCTCAGGGGCCCGATGTTCACGTGGACCTGACCGGGGTACTGACGCTCGCCAGGCTGCAGACCGACGAAACCAGCAGGGTCAGCGACAGGAAACAGGAAACAGGAAACAGGAAGCGGGACGAGGT
>NW_019460471.1:0-565 GCF_002814215.2 Seriola lalandi dorsalis
ATAATTGTTGTCACATTGAATGAAACCAGATTTTTGTGTTTAATTCAAATATGATCAAAATCAGTTTCCTTTTGTGATGAATAATATTTAGTGACTGCATCCATCAAGAACATTGCTTGCAGCATGTTTTTCCAGTCAAGTGAAATTGCAAGAGGGGGGGCTTTTCCATTGCATTATGTTTTCTTTCTTTGCCAGAGTGACACTGTGTGGTCAGTGACGGAACAACCTCTCTTACCAATTATAAACAACTTTAACATGGTGCCTGTATGTTTCACAGAGACTAGACTTTCAGGGGTTCATCATCACTGAGTCACAGCAGCAGCACTGCACATTGCACTTCTTAACAACTAATCAATGATGAATTATCTTTACAGTGGTCAGGTAGCATAATAATGCAATAATGGAAGGAACATGGGCTGTCCCTATTCCCTAGTCATACCATATAAACACAATGTCCTGGTGACCCCAGTGTGAGTCCAACCAAAGGACTTTGTTGCTTGTCATTTCTGTAACTCTCCATGTTTTCTTTCTGTCCCTACTTTCAAATGATCAAAAAAAAAAAAAA
>NW_019460473.1:0-1132 GCF_002814215.2 Seriola lalandi dorsalis
TGCCCTACTGTACTGAAATTTTTTTACTTTAATGCCTTACTGTACTATGTAATTTTAGTGACTTTTTATGCCTTACTATACTATGACCATTCTTACCATACTATACTATGACGTTTTTATGCCTTACTATATACTAGGACGTTTTTGTGACTTTTTATGCCTTAATATACTATAATGTTTTTATGCCTTACCATTATATGTCGTTTTTTTTACTTTTTATGCCTTACTATACTATGACGTTTTTGTGCCTTACTATACTATGTTGTTTTTTTTACTTTTTATGCTTTAATATACTATGACGTTTTTATGCTTTACTATACTATGACGTTTTTATGCCCTACTGTACTGAAATTTTTTTACTTTAATGCCTTACTGTACTATGTAATTTTAGTGACTTTTTATGCCTTACTATACTATGACCATTCTTACCATACTATACTATGACGTTTTTATGCCTTACTATATACTAGGACGTTTTTGTGACTTTTTATGCCTTAATATACTATAATGTTTTTATGCCTTACCATTATATGTCGTTTTTTTTACTTTTTATGCCTTACTATACTATGTCGTTTTTATGCTTTACTGTACTATGTTGTTTTTTTTTACTTTTTATGCCTTACTATACTATGTCGTTTTTATGCCTTCTTATATTATGATATTTTGGTGAATTTTTATGCCTTGATATACTATGACGTTTTTGTGCCTTACTATACTATGTCGTTTTTATGCCTTCCTATGCTATGACTTTTTTTTTTACTTTTTATGCATTACTATACTATGCTGTTTTTATGCCTTACTATAGTATGACTTTTTTGTTCCTTACTATAGAATGTAGTTTTTTTAACTTTTTATGCTTTACTATACTATTACGTTTTTATGCCTTACTATACTATGTCGTTTTTATGCCTTACTATGCTATGACATTTTTGTGACTTTTTATGCCTTAATATACTATGATGTTTTTGTGCCTTACTATACTATGTCGTTTTTATGCCTTCCTATACTATGACATTTTTGTGACTTTTTATGCTTTAATATACTATGACGTTTTTATGCTTTACTATACTATGTCGTTTTTTTTTTACTTTTTATGCCTTACTATACTATGACGTTTTTGTGCCTTACTATA
>NW_019460474.1:0-406 GCF_002814215.2 Seriola lalandi dorsalis
ACCAGCTCCAAGTAAACAGCTCTGCTACAACAACAACCCAACGGCTCTTTTAAGAGCCACCCACTCTCTCTACGAAGACAAAACCTTCCTCTGCTTTGACTGTAAACTATTTATTATAATATCGACAGGTGCTGCAGTAATAAATTTAATACAAATGTACTTGTCCACATGCCTTATCATACAGGGTATAGACTATAAATACTTCCTTGTAGCTCGCGCTTAACGTTTCTTGAATAAGAGCTCAATGGAGACCTCTGCTGGTCAAAGCAAAGAAAGGTGCTGTGGTTGAAAATGTTTCACAACACATGAATCTTCCATTGATACATGAAAGGATGAATACATAAAGATGTTTCATTGCATACTCCATGAAACTAAAAACAATAAAGAAACTATTTGTGGATATGGA
>NW_019460475.1:0-420 GCF_002814215.2 Seriola lalandi dorsalis
GACTCAGTGTAATAAGGCATAAAAACTTCAAAATACGTCATAATATAGTAAGTTACAAAGATGTAATAGTATAGTAAGGCGTTAAAATGCAAAAAAACCACATAGTATAGTATGGCCAAAAATGTGAAAAAACGACATAGTATAGTATGGCAAAAAATGTGAAAAAATGACACTGTATTATAAGTCATAAAAACTTCAAAATACTTCATAATATGAAATGTTGTAGTAAGTGTTGGACTATGATGGTGAAAAGCTTATATTAAAGAAACAACCATTAAAATCAACAAAAGATAATCACACAGTTGTTTTTGTAAAAAACAGATATTTATTGGAACTTCTTCACTCAGTGTAATACTACAAAGTTAGTGACTTCCTGTAGTTTTTCAAACTTTCATGAATATTATGAATTTACAACATGAA
>NW_019460476.1:0-480 GCF_002814215.2 Seriola lalandi dorsalis
ACTTGCATCTCCCTACACACATGGACAGTAGGTCAGTGCACAATACACTAATGCACGCAGCCACACACAAACACAGATTTTCGCAACACACACATAAACACAAACTGTACCTGTTAGTTTTCACTCTCTGAAGAGTGCTGTGTGGCATTTTCTGCTTTATTTTCTTTCTTGTGTCGTCATGAGAAGGTGTGTTCTTGTTCTGCTGCAAAAAGCAGCAAAAGTATTTATATGCTTATTTTATATTAAACAAAGTAACAAACCCTTCAAAATAACAATGGCAAAAATAATCATTAAATAGTGCATTCCATTTTTAGTTTTAGTTTGTAGTTTTATCTGCTTTCTTTGGGGTTAGGATACATACTTAATGAACTGCACTTAAAGTGGTGGTGAATTTTGTCTACAGTATACGTAAGGCACTAAAATTAAAGGCAGTTTTCAAAAAATTTGTGAAGCATATGACTACACAGTAAATTGGTGCTT
>NW_019460477.1:0-526 GCF_002814215.2 Seriola lalandi dorsalis
AGATGAAGAAACATGAAGATGATGGAGGGAGAATCACAGAGATGTGAACAGTGGGACAAAGGATGGGGGGGGGAGCAGTTCACCAGGTAAAGGAAGGTTCCCACCTGTCTTCTACCTGGATGCTAAAGTCCTGAAGAAGAGACCAATCAGTGAAAAGCATCTGCATGTTGATCTCCACTGAGCAGAACAATCTCATCAACAGCTGTGATGAGAGAGAGGACGGCTGCTGAGAGCAGGTCGAGGTTACCAACACTGCCAAGACCTTAGAGGATGAATCTGGTCATGTGATGTGATCATGTGATCTGCCAGATGAAAGCGTTTGACCATTAAGATGCTGACGGTGCTTCATTGCTAGTAACTGAACAAACGTGATGAAGCAGCAGCTACAAATGCTGATGATGGAGAAAACAAAGAAAGCTCAGTAACTGATGAGACATGAGGCTGAACCGTACGGGTGTTATGAAGTTTGATCTGTGAAAACCTCAGATCATGAAACCAGGAGAATGTGGGCGTAAGAGGAATCTGT
>NW_019460478.1:0-489 GCF_002814215.2 Seriola lalandi dorsalis
AAGTAGATAGTATCCACCCGATCATATCGCTTTCATTTATCGCCCTCCAAAATCAATCAGCAGCTTCTTATCCGCACTTGTTTTTTAGTATGACAGAATTGTTTTTTGTGGTGATTTTAATATCCATGTCGATGGCTCCTCAAACGCTCACGCTGCTGACTTTTTAAACTTTTTTTTGTGGAAAACGCATAACCATGGCCATACCTTATACCTTGTGTTGGTCTTAAGATTAGGTGTTGCCAGGCCCAGTGTTGGTGCATTGCTATCTTGAGACAGTAGATGATTGCATTAATGAGCAGCAAAAACCTGGTCTGAAGTCAGTGGTGCAGTATTTCACTGTTATTTTAAGGGCACACTGTCACAAGAGTAATATGTGCCGACATACATGGGCGCACAGAGCAGAGTGAGCTGAAGATGCTCTTACATGTTTGGATGAGTCAGGTGAACATTACAGTACAGCCTCAGAAGGTCAGAGCTTCTTTGTGACAT
>NW_019460479.1:0-533 GCF_002814215.2 Seriola lalandi dorsalis
TTTTTTTTTTTTTTAGACAAAGCAAGCAATTAAAATATGTCAGCTTGGGGTCTGGGGGAAACCGTGATGGGAATTTTTCTCAACTTCCTGCAACAATATGCACCAGATGATATAAACTGAGGAAATGATGAATGAATGTGAGTGTAACAGGGTTGGTACCTGCAGACTCTAAAGGTGGTGAAGGAGTGTTGGGGTTAATCCGTCCTACACATATCCAGCACCTGTCCTGTTTCCTCTGCCCCCTGCCTCCGGCTACTCACAGACTGACTGGCAGCTTCATCTCTGCTCGGTGAGCAAAATGTCAATGTTAGCTTTCATTAGCGCCGCAGCATCGGGATTTCCACTGATGGCCGCCGTAATAGCTCCCTCCGCTGATTTGTAACGAGCTGTGACGGTCTGAGCCGAGATGACAGCAGTAATTACACCTGTGAACAGGCCTCTCCCTCCTCCGGCTTGTTTGGTTTGTACCGATATCCTGCACTGATAAACTCAATTAGGTGTGTTTGCAGTGAAAGCTATCTCGCTATCTGAAA
>NW_019460480.1:0-480 GCF_002814215.2 Seriola lalandi dorsalis
GGTTGTTGATCAAATTAATAGATGATGTTTTTTGTTGTACTTGTCCAACAGCCCAGCTGTGCCTTCATAATACTAGTTACTCATTTTGTAAATTGTCTGACCTTTTTATATTGAATCAGAATGGAAAAGTAGAGAGTGTAGGTAATTTTTTCTTTAAAGGAATAGTTCAACAGTTTGGGAAATGTGCTTCCCTTTCTTGCAGAGTTTTAGATGAGAAGATTGATACCACTCTCATGTCTGTACAGTAAATATGTAGCTGGAGCCATCAGTAGGTTAGCTTAGCATAAAGACTGGAAACAGGGAAGCAGCAAGCCTGGCTCCAATTGAAGGTAACTGGCTGCTGGTAAAATAAAATACGCTAAATACCCCCTTTTTAAATGTGCTTATTGCTAGTTCTTTGCCACCAGACTTTTATTTTATAGCTCCTCCACTCAGGGTTGCGACACTTAAGTACCACATATAAGTACCTGATAATTAGTT
>NW_019460481.1:0-516 GCF_002814215.2 Seriola lalandi dorsalis
GCATCTAGTCATCAATGCCAGCAGGATACATACACAATAACTGATTGTTGACGGACAAGTTTATGTTATTAGATTATTTGGAAATTGTCTTCAAATGGTTTCAAATTGTATTTACACAGACACATTGAAGGCAGCACTATTATATGACAAACACAAAGGCACCTAAATGCATCATAACTGAACAGAACTTTGTGCCACAAACTTTTATGATAGTTTGATTTAAACCTTTAAGCTAATTCACAGGACTCAGACTCATGATCGCTAGAACACAGCATTTCTTGGATCTGGATCATCAAAGCTCTGAGGAGAAAAACACAAACATGTACACAATAAAGCTTACACAAACATCTGGACACTCAGGAAATGCTGTCACATTTGGGAAACTCTCAGAGTGAATCGCACATATGAGACAGAATTACCAAACTTCCAGCAGTGGTATAAAAACATACAGATGTCCTGCACTGCAGAGGACAGAAGGGGCAGAGAAACAATCCAGTGTAACTCAATACAAGCCCT
>NW_019460482.1:0-561 GCF_002814215.2 Seriola lalandi dorsalis
AAAAAAGTCATATTATAGTAAGGCATATAAATGTCAAAAAATGTCAAACTATTTTAAAGCATAAAAATGTCATATAACGTCATACTATATAGTATGGCATAAAATTCTCAAAAAATGTCATAGTATAATATGGCATAAGATTATCGTAGTATGGTGAGGCAGAGAAATGTCAATAAACGTCAAACTATATTAAGGCATAAAAATGTCTAAAATCGTCATAGTATAGTATGGTATAAAAATGTCAAAAAACATCATAGTATAGTATGGCATAAAATTTTCAAAAACATCATAGTATAGTATGGCATAAAATTCTCAAAAAACATAATGGTATAGTATGGTATAAAAATGTCAGAAGGCATCGTAGTGTAGTAAGGCATGAAATTTAAAAAAAAAAGTCATAGTATAGTAAGGCATAAAAATGTCAAAAGACATAGTATAGTAAGGCATGAAAATGTCAAAAAACATCATAGTATAGAATGGCATAAAATTGTCATAGTATAGTAAGGCATAAAAAATGTCAAAAATCATCATAGAATTATATGGCATAAAATTCTCCAAAAA
>NW_019460483.1:0-442 GCF_002814215.2 Seriola lalandi dorsalis
ATAGATAGGTAGATAGATAGATAGATAGATAGATAGATAGATAGATAGATAGATAGATAGATAGATAGATAGATAGATAGATAGATAGATAGATAGATAGATAGATTTCCAAATGAGGACCACAACATGGTCTGTCTCGTACAGCATCAGAGAACATAAAGTACACCATGGATTTGGACTGTAGACCTAATTTATAAAATGATTTTATTCAATAGATTAAGAGGGGACAAGAAAACCTTACAGAAAGGGATTAGTGAATAAAAGGAGAGAGCATGATTACAAATTAATGTGTCTGTTGTCTTATCAGCTCTTAGAAATGTCACCAAATTTCCTTTATATTTTTGGTTCTCTAAATGTTATTGTCTTTACTTCCTTGTTCGGACGCTGGTTTGAAACACTGCTCCAGCTGTGCGTCTGCTCTGATGTGTGATTGACAGTCTTT
>NW_019460484.1:0-514 GCF_002814215.2 Seriola lalandi dorsalis
TACTTGCCCCTAAAAACATAAATCCTAACATCAACATGTCAGCATTATCACTCTGAGCATGTTATTAAGTTCTGACAGTTATGTTATTATTTTTATATAATAGACATATGATGAGAGAAATAATCATCAGCACCATGACTGAGTGTTTCCACCTTGAGCTGCAGTGAACCAATGACAGTCTCATAAACACAGATTCAGACAGCCAGGGTTTCATACATCACAAACCTAAGGAACCAATCCTGTCAACTGGTGGGGATGGGGGGCGGGGCTAAATAAACCTGAGACCTTGTCAGTACAGGGAGAGAGTTAGCATTAGCACAACCACGAACACTGTGTCAGCCACTGCCAGTTACAAGCTAACAAACAACATAAGCAAATAAAAGATGCTAAATGTGCTAACAGTTCTGATCCGTCTGCTAGTCTCTGGTTCTGGTCTCAGACTCCTCCTCTGAGTCTGGGTCTGACTGAGGCTCAAACATGTGGCTGAGTCTCTCTGATGTTTCCTCCTCTAACC
>NW_019460486.1:0-550 GCF_002814215.2 Seriola lalandi dorsalis
CGAACACAGCGCTCCACATGGAAATACCATGTTCCCTGGAGAACTCCTGCATTTCACACCATTCATGGAAGCAGAGCCCTACGTTGGACCCCCAAAAAAGGTAAAAAAAAATAGTTCAGGAGGGTTGAAACATTTATAAATCCTTCTTACCTGTAATTGTAAATGTTATGATATATTTTTCATATTAATGCCTGGGGCTGCACGGTGGTGCAGTGGTCAGTGCTGTTGCCTCACAGCAAGAAGGTTCCGGGTTCGAGTCCCAGCTCGGACACGGGATCTTTCTGTGTGGAGTTTGCATGTTCTCCCTGTGCCTGTGTGGGTTCTCTCTGGGTACTCCGGCTTCCTCCCACAGTCCAAAGACATGCAAATGGGGACTAGGCTAATTGGATACTCTAGATTGACCATAGGTGTGGCTGTGAGTGTGAATGGTTGTCTGTCTCTATGTGTTTGCCCTGCGATGGACTGGCGATCTGTCCGGGGTGTACCCCGCCTCTCGCCCGAAAAGATGCTGGGATAGGCTCCAGCCCCCCCACGACCCTACTAGAGGATA
>NW_019460487.1:0-493 GCF_002814215.2 Seriola lalandi dorsalis
CCTTGGCTCACAAAACATCACTTCTGTTCATCTGCAGTGTCAGCTCATCTTCATCCCCCCCCCCCGTCTCTCACCCATCCTGTTGACCACAGCGCTGAGGTGACACTGGTCCAGGACGTCCAGCAGCTGCTGGTCTGGGTGTCGGCTGCACGGGTCCAGATTCTCCCTGATGGTCCCGCTGAACAGGAAGGGGTCCTGAGGGATGATGGCCAACCGGGACCTGCAGAGGGCGCCACCAACACACACATTGATTTCTGATTGTGTATCTTGCCTATTGAATTAACGTTTAAACGATGGGACAGATGTTTAGGGTTTCAGGCATGAGGATTTATTATCATGCTGCTTTTGCTTTTATCGTGTTCGTATGTTTTTACTTGTATTTTATTCTGATTTGTGTGAAATAAATAAATAAATTAAATTAAATAAAAGTGTAAACTTCGCCTTGTTACTGACTGTTTCTGTTACACTGTACAACATCTTCAAAGTCTGAATT
>NW_019460488.1:0-696 GCF_002814215.2 Seriola lalandi dorsalis
ATACACCCTGTGAGCAGTACTAAGTCTTCAGGGCAGACTGAAGGCTACAGTGAGTCACTGCCGGAGTCACGAGTTGGGCCGAGGCTAGCTGGTTAGCATGCTAACTTCAGTAGAAGAAGAGACTTGACACTGGTGTTTTTTTTGCACCTCTGGAGTCAGCTGGTGAGTAAAGGAATTAACGTTGATGCTGAACTTTTAATGTTTGTTCTGAAGTGGTAAGTAAACAGCTGTTAATGCTAATGTTGGCTATGTAGCAATAGCAAAATTACAAATAGAGGAATACTCTACTGACAGTCCTCTATCAAAAATATAAGGATTTCTCCACCTTTAGTATCAAACAGTCACTCCTGCAGGCTTGGATGTGGTTTTGAAAGGTTTTTGTTTGCACCTGTGTGAAAGACAGCAGCTGTAGTCTGCACATAATAATAATAATAATAATAATAATAATAATAATGATAATAACTTAGATTTTTATAGTGCCTTTCAAGGTACCCAAGGCCGCTTTACAGAGAAAGAAACACAAAGTAAATAAACAAAATAAATAAATGAAAACAAGATGAGACAGAATAAGGATGGCAGAGATTGTAGGAGATTGTAGTACATGAGTGAGCTAGAGGCCAGATGCTGGATCTCCTCTGGGAGAGAGTTCCAGAGGGTGGGGGCTGCCACACTGAAAGATCGCAGGCCAGGCAAGCC
>NW_019460489.1:0-516 GCF_002814215.2 Seriola lalandi dorsalis
TCAGTTCTAGATCCCAGTACTGGTTTCTTTTCCTTCATTTCATTTTCTCACTTCTCACTGAGTCTCTCACTGTTTCTGCTTCAGCCTCCTTTGTTCTCCTTTGTTTGAGCTTTTTTTTTTTTTTTCCAGGTCAGGTGTCTCTCTTTTGTAACCTCTCCTCCCTCCTCTTGTGTGTGATGTCACTTCCTACTCACAATCCTGCCCTGCTACAACCAAGATCAGCTTTGTTTCCCCCCCCCCCTAGTTTATGTCTGATGAACGAAGCCATTGTCCTGTGCATTTCACATCTGCTCTAACAATTCAAACAGCCATATTGTAGAGTTGAATAATATACAGCATTGCAATCTCTACAGGCTTTTGTCTAGTCATAATGTTTCAAAAATGCCAAGGCCTTCCCTGAATCACTGGGAATGAGAAGTTTACCTTTTGCAAGTCATATATATATGTGAGCTCCAGTGAGGTCTGGTCAAACTTTTCATGGCTTCTGTGTGAGGGACTGAGCTGGAAGACATTGGT
>NW_019460490.1:0-474 GCF_002814215.2 Seriola lalandi dorsalis
AACGCCCGTCGTTCAGCTGTGCGTAATGACGCATGCACTTTAACTGTCCACATCACATGCCTTCATTAAAAAAAGTGACATTAAGTGTAATTATCAGTCCGATATCTTAGTAATTTACACAATTTATCATAAACCGATGAGTTCACAGTTCAACGGCCTCACGAGGTGCTTTATGCGCATGTTCTGTATTTTTACGCACGGCTGATCTGGTCGGTGGACTCTGAATCCAGGTTCAAGGTGACGTGAGCAGAGCGGCAAGCTCATTGTCAAGCGATGCTAAAGTGTGTTTTACAATTAAACGTTTCGGGGAGCCACAGTGTTTTGCACACACATTGTTTTATAACCTGTTCTGTCTCTTAAACACTGAGGCGCTGGTGATGAAATTTAATGACCACATTCCTCCATTCAGTATTGAATCATTTTGGACCATGACTGTGGCCGTGCTCTTATTTTAGGATGGCTGTGATGTGTCTG
>NW_019460491.1:0-595 GCF_002814215.2 Seriola lalandi dorsalis
AAATCTATTAATTAGGATTGGAGTAATGGGTTAACCATGTATTCAAATATAATGTCAAAAATGTTGATGAACACCCCTTGTAAATAAACAGAGCCAAAAGATTTGCTTTGTTTAAACAGCAGCCAAAAATTATTATTATATATTTTTGTGATTATTATGACGCTGTAAACAGCAAGGGTTTGGTATTTTCAACTGACAAATTATCAGTTGATTGAGTGATTGGTTCAACGCGTCTTCAGCCACGTTTGTTTGAGTCGTTTCTCCGAGGTTCAGAACCCCCGTCCATCTTTTCTTGCTGCTGTGCCCCCCTCCCTCAAACCCTTCGACCCCCTCGTGTGATGATGTTCAGGAGGCAGCGGCTCCAGTTGATGAAGACGCTCTCTGAGGTTCTCCTGTATTAAGGCTACACGCTGGTTTTTGGCAGCACACTGTTGATTTCAGCCGTGTGCTCTGGCAACAGTTACATGCTGAATAATTTATCCTTCTGAATGAATTCCTTTTGATGGAAGTTTACAAACAAACTGCTTTGGAGATGCAGCGAATCATTATTTTAGTTATTCTACCTTTTATTCTCTTGATTAATTAATTGATGGAT
>NW_019460492.1:0-511 GCF_002814215.2 Seriola lalandi dorsalis
GTGTGTGTGTGTGTGTGTGTGTGTGTGTGTGTGTGTGTGTGTGTTAATTAGCTGAACTAAGTTAATCATCAGCAGGGAATGGGGGGACGACCTGCAGAGCTCGGTGACGTATCCCACATGCTTCTGCAGCCAAAACAGACGCAATAATCTGTGTGTGTGTGTGTGTGTGTGTGTGTGTATGTACGTGCGCCATTCAAACACACACACACACACACACACACACACACAAACACACGCACATGAACAAGAGTGATCTTATTTACAAAATCTCCCTCTTTATCCGTCACAGGTCACAGATTTAAAATAATAAAACCCAAATTAATGTTTATCAGACTTTCTGCCATTTTTCTGGCCGAATAAAATATTCCCTCAGTTCTCTCTATTGATTAATGTGATGCACTAAACGATTTATACGATATTACTAAATATTACTAACTTCTTGTTCAATGTGTTTTTGAAGTTCACAAATGTTGTTTTTACTGATTGTATTTTGGCTGAAAAAAGTGGTGGA
>NW_019460493.1:0-505 GCF_002814215.2 Seriola lalandi dorsalis
GGCACTTCAGAGAAACAGACTGTAACCGTGCGTGTGTGTGCGTGTGCGTGTGTGTGCGTGAGTGTGTGTGTGTCATTGGATGGTTGGTTGACAGCCACAGTCTCTTATCTCTCTGATGTAAATCTCAACTCAACAGAGATTCCATCAGAGTGTGCTGCTGCTGCTGCTGCTGTCCATGCTACAACTCAGACTAATGGGGGGGGGCATGCATGCTGACAGTGAAATGGCAAATATGCATGCATAAATTCAGCTAAATGAAAATAAATAAATAAATACACACTGTCAACTGAGGCTCTGCAGGAAGTGAACAGGGAACCTTGGCAATTGACACAGGCTGTCAGCTCCTGTGACGACACTTACTGAGAGAAAACAGAACGAAGGTGGAGGACGGAGACACAAGAGCAGATGATGAAGAGAAGGAGGAGAGAGTGACTCAGCTGCTCTCCCTGAAGGCCTCCAGGAGGAAGAGAAGGAAAAGAGGGATGAAGAGGCACTGGAGAGGAGA
>NW_019460494.1:0-522 GCF_002814215.2 Seriola lalandi dorsalis
ACACCTTCGTCTACAGCCAATTGCAGTGTATGTCCTGCATGGTAGACATGGCACACCAAACTCCATCATTGCCTTTGCCATTGTGACAGCCCCTCCCACTCTGCATTAGGCTCTTTGTCTTTTTCTTCCTGTTTAGGTGGTCACTGGTCTAACCAGTTGCCTTCCCACCCCACTGATTTAGAGTGTATAAGTGCCTCCCACAATTAGGCACTCGAAGACTGAAAGGAAAACCAAAGTTTGCAGGTAATGCGCAGGTGAAGCCTGCTGCTTTGGCTACTCCTGTTTCTTCACCCTGGCTAATGCTCCACCCGGTGGGTCATTCTGATGCCCTGTGTGTTCCTCTCTGAGTGTCATTGTAAGTACAGGTGATTAGTCAGCATTTATTTCAGATGGTTATGTGTCCCTGCCTGGGAAGAAGAAGGTGGCAATTAAAATCTTGAGGGACACTGGTGAACTACATACCTTTGTCTCCGTGTCAGTTCTACCTTTCTCTTTCAGATACAAACACTGGAGGCTTCATTT
>NW_019460495.1:0-672 GCF_002814215.2 Seriola lalandi dorsalis
GTGTAAAAGGTCATAAAAACATCATAATATGGTAAGGCATACAACGACAGAGTTAAATAAGGCATAAAAATGCAAAAAACCACCGTAGTATAGTATGGCACAAAAATGTCAAAAAATGTCATAGTATAGTATGGCATAAAATGTCAAAAAATTTTTATGGTATATTAAGGTGTAAAAGTTCATAAAAACATCATAATATGGTAAGGAATGAAATTAAATAGTATAGTAAGGCATAAAAATACCATAAAATGTCAAAGTATGGTATGGCACAAAAATGTCAAAAAATGTCATAGTATAGTATGGCATAAAACGTCAAAAATCTTTTATAGTATATTAAGGCGTAAAAGGTCATAAAAACGTCATAGTATGGTAAGGCATACAATGACAGAGTTAAATAAGGCATAAAAATGCAGAAAACCATCGTAGTATAGTATGGCATAAAAGTGTCAAAAAATGTCATAGTATAGTATGGCATAAAACGTCAAAAATCTTTTATAGTATATTAAGGTGTAAAAGTTCATAAAAACGTCATAGTATGGTAAGGCATAAAAATACCATAAAATGTCAAAGTATGGTATGGCACAAAAATGTCAAAAAATATCATAATATGGTAAGGAATGAAATTAAATAGTATAGTAAGGCATAAAAATACCATAAAATGTCAAAGTATGG
>NW_019460496.1:0-555 GCF_002814215.2 Seriola lalandi dorsalis
ACTGACTGACTGACTGATGACTGACTGACTGTGTGACTGTCTGTCTGACTGACTGTGTGACTGTCTGTCTGACTGACTGTGTGACTGACTGATGACTGACTGATGACTGACTGACTGACTGTCTGAGTGACTGACTGTCTGTGTGACGCACTGACTGACTGACTGATGTCTGACTGACTGACTGATGTCCGACTGACTGATGACTGACTGACTGACTGACTGTGTGACTGTCTGAGTAACTGACTGTCTGTGTGACGCACTGACTGACTGATGTCTGACTGACTGACTGATGTCTGACTGACTGATGACTGACTGACTGTCTGACTGACTGTCTGTCTGACTGACTGAATGATGTCCGACTGACTGATGACTGACTGACTGTCTGACTGACTGTCTGTCTGACTGATGACTGACTGACTGTTTGACTGACTGTCTGAAGGACATGATGCTGCTGAAATCACAGTTTCTTTCATCTGAGTCTCTTTTCTGTTCCTTGAATTTTCGGACATTTTTAGACTTCTTCTTCTTCTTCTTCTTCTTCTTCTTCTTCTTCTT
>NW_019460498.1:0-628 GCF_002814215.2 Seriola lalandi dorsalis
TGTCTAATCAAAACTAAAGTCTGTGGTGTCTTTCACCCCTGGTATTTTTTACTTTTGAATTAAATACACGGGGAACTGTAAACACACCTACCGTGACACCACTGGCGCGCACCCATACCTACATACACAGATCACCCGCATCTCTCTCTCCCCTCCAACCCCCCCTTCTCTTTCCTTTCCCGTCTTTTTTGCATAATTCCTCCTGGTTGAAAGATTCAGTTTCCTCTTACAAGGCATAATAACAAGTGGGCAGTGTGTGTGTGTGTGTGTGTGTGTGTGTGTGTGTGTGTGTGTGAGGTGCTACGATGAGGATCTGGAAAGGCATTCCTGATGTCAACACTGCCTTTGTACCCATAGGCTATGTGTGTGTGTGTGTGTGTGTGTGTGTATGAGTCTTTCTATGCATCTGTGTGTGTTTATTGGTCTCTGAGACTGGTTTATGTGCATGTCTATTGGTTAGTGAGTGTGTTTGCATTCGGGGGTGTGTGTGTGCTTGTCTGTCAGTCGATTGTGTGTAGATGTGTGTCTGTCTGTGATTTTATTGGAATGTTTGATGTTTGCGTTTCTGTCTCTTTCTCTAGTCTGTGTGTCTGTTGATGTTTCAGTGTGTGTGTGTGTGTGTGTGTGT
>NW_019460499.1:0-3666 GCF_002814215.2 Seriola lalandi dorsalis
CAAAAAAATGTTAAAAATACAACATAGTATATTAAATCATAAAAGGTTATAAAAACGTCATAGTATGGTCAGGAATCAAACGTGGAAGTATATTATGGCATTAAAGGCCAAGAAATGGAAAAAAATTTTATGGAAGAAAAATGCCAAAAAACGACATAGTATAGTATGGTATAAAATGTAAAAAATACAACATAGTATATTAAATCATAAAAGGTTATAAAATCGGCATAGTATGGTCAGGCATCAAACGTGAAAGTATATTAAGGCATAAAAGGCCAAGAAACAGCAAAATATTTCATGGAAGAAAAATGTCAAAAATACAACATAGTATAAAGGCATAAAAAGTAAAAAAACATCATAGTATAATAAGGCATAAAAATCGAAAAAAAAACGACATAGTATTATATGGCATGAAAAGGTCATAGTATAGTAAGGCATAAAAATTCATTAAAAATATCATAGTATATAGTAAGGCATAAAGATTCATTAGAAATGTCATAGTATAGTGAGGCATGAAAATCGATAAAAACGACATAGTATAGTAAGGCATAAAAACAACATCGTATAGTAAGGCATGAAAACGTCATACTATATTGAGGCATAAAAAGTAAAAAAACATCATAGTATAATAAGGCATAAAAATCGAAAAAAAAACGACATAGTATTATATGGCATGAAAAGGTCATAGTATAGTAAGGCATAAAAATTCATTAAAAATATCATAGTATATAGTAAGGCATAAAGATTCATTAGAAATGTCATAGTATAGTGAGGCATGAAAATCGATAAAAACGACATAGTATAGTAAGGCATGAAAACGTCATAGTATAGTAAGGCATAAAAATTCATGAAAACAACATAGTATAGTAAGGCATAAAAACGACATAGTATAGTAAGGCATGAAAACATCATTGTATAGTAAGGCATGAAAACGTCATAGTACAACAGGGCATTAAAATTCATAAAAACAACATAGTATAGTAAGGCATAAAAACGACATAGTATAGAAAAGCATGAAAACGTCATAGTATATTAAGGCATAAAAAATCATAAAAACGACCTAGTATAATAGGGAATGAAATTGTCATAGTATAGTAAGGCATATAAAGTCATAAAAATAACATAGTATAGTAAGGCATTAAAAACGTCATAGTATATAAAGTCATAAAAACAACATAGTACAGTAAGGCATAAAAGGTAATGAAAACATCATAGTATAGTAAGGCATTAACAGTCATAAAGATGGCATACTACAGTAAGGCATAAAATGTCCTAGTATATTAAGGCATAAAAAGTCATAAAAGTGACATAGTATAATAAGGCATGAAAACGTCATAGTATAGTAAGACAGAAAAAGTCATAAAAACGACATAGTATAGTAATGCATAAAAAGTCATAAAAACTACAAAGTATAGTAAGGCATAAACAGTCATTAAGTGACATAGTATACTTAGGCATAAAAATTCATAAAAACATCATAGTATAGTAAGGCATAAACAGTCATGAAAACATCATAGTATAGCAAGGCATAAAAAGTTGCAAAAACATCATAGTATAGTAAGGCATGAAATGTGATTAAAATGACATAGTATAGTAAGACATGAAAAGTCATTAAGATGACATAGTATATTAAGGTATAAAAACTCATAACAACATCATAGCATATAAAGGCATAAAAAGTCATAAATACGACGCAATATAGTAAGGAATAAAAACATTACAGAACAGTATGGCATAAAAACTCAAAAACTTCATAGTATATTAAGGCATAAAAAGTCATAAAAAAACAACATTGTACATTAAGGAATGAAAACGTCATAGTATAGTAAGGCATGAAAAGTCATTAAAACGACAAAGTATAGTAAGGCATAAAAATGTCATAGTATTGTAAGCCATAAAAAGTCGTAAAAACATCATAGTATAGTAAGGGATAAAAGGTCATGAAAACGTCATAGTATAGCAAGGCATAAAAAGTCGTAAAAACATCATAGTATATAAAGGCATAAAATGTCATAAAAACGACACAGTATAGTAAGGTATAAAAATGTCATAGTATAGTAAAACATTAGAAGTCATCAAAAAGTCATAGTATAGTAAGGCATAAAAATTCATAAAGACGACACAGTATAGTATGGCATAAAAATTCATAAAAACATCATAGTATATAAAGGCATAAAAAGTCGTAAAAGCAATATAGTACAGTAAGGCATGAATAGTCATTAAAACGACATAGTACAGTAAGGCATAAAAAGTCATTAAAAAATCATAGTACATTAATGCATTAAATGTAATAAAAACAACATAGTCTAGCAAGGTTCAGCACAGTGATGAAGTCTTGCTTCAGAAGCCCAAAAACATGCACATTAAGTTAATTGGCAGGTCTAAAGTGTCCATAGGTGTGAAAGTGTGCGTGATTGGTTGTTTCTCAAATTCGAATATTCAAATTCAATTTGAAATAAGATTTATTGGCATGACAGATCAGAAATCTATATTGCCAAAGAAAATAATAAAAAAAATATAAACATTGGCAGATGATTGATTAATGATTATACAGTAATATGCAAATATCAACAATAATTGTAATAAAATACAATATAAGAAAAGGCATTAGAGCTATTAAAGCCATTACTGCACATTGACTTTTCTCCCCACATAGGAAGACATATAAAGACACATAAAGATCGGGGAGGTGGATAAACTCAGGATATAAGCGACTTATTTTTTCAAAGAATATTTCTCTCTGTTTTTCTCTGTATGTCAGCCCTGTGATAGACTACCGACCTGCCCAGGGTGTACCCCACCCTCGGCCAATGTCAGGTGGGATTGGTTCCAGCCTATACCGCTTATCCTATTAGGGTCACAGGGGGCTGGAGCCACTGTCAGTGTTGCCTCTGTTAATTACAGGTATTAGCCCGGATTAGCACTTCCATCTGTCAGGACATCAGGGTCATCAAATCCACACACCTCAGGTGTCAGCTGTCACCACTAAAAGTTTCTAATCAGTTAAAAAGAGCATAGGAAGGAAAGTAGGTTCTGCATAGATCAATACTGAATATCTTTGCCAATAGGTGATCTGGCAGCATCATCCCCTTATTTAAGGCTGAAGAACTACTATATAATAATACTATATTTACACTTTATTATAATATAATAAAAACAACAACGTGCTAAATTATCATGGAAGAAAATAATGTGATTATTTTTCAGACGATATTATTATTTTATCAGATAGTTAATTACATTAACATAGCCTAATGTATTACATTTGTACTGACAAGAGGAATATTCAAATCTGACACATTTATTACATAATTGGCAAATACACACTTTTATACATCTGTCTTTGTAAATTTAAGACACCTGCTGACATAGTGCATTCCCAAGTCCCTTAGCCTAATTTTAACCCAAACCCTACCCCTCACCCCTCACCCTAAAAGTCAGTCTTAACCCCAAAGCAGTCGGTTGAAGATGTGCCATAAAGTGAGGACTGGCCAAAATGTATCCACTTTTCAAAAATGTCCTCACTCCCAAGACCTCAAACTCAAACTGGTCCTCACGAAGATAACCATACAAGTAAACACCCATGTGCACAGACATGCACGTACACACACACACACACACACACACACACACACACACACACACACACACACACACACACACACA
>NW_019460501.1:0-454 GCF_002814215.2 Seriola lalandi dorsalis
TGGTGCAAAGGTCCTGATCAACTTGAACTGAGCCTCCAGCTGTGGAGTTAACCCAGAGGAGGAGTCATGATGTGGTAGAGATCATGTGATCAGAGTGTGAGGGGTCGGACCGTCTGGAGGTCAGAGGTCGGTTTTTTCCTCGGAGCAGAGTTACACTCTAAAAATACCTACAGTGGCTGATGGGAAACCCTGAGCGGGGATTCCTTCCTGTTTTAGGGCAGACCCTCCGCAGGGCTTCCCCACCGCCCATAAACCCCGCCTCCTCCAAACCCCGCCTCCTGCGGCACTGAAACTGGCCCTGGTCAGTCTGAGGTTTGGAGTCCAGCCTGACCAGACTCACATGATGACTGGTTTACAGTTACCAGCTCTTAGACTTTACTGGAAAGTTACTGCAAATAGCTGACACACACACACACACACACACACACACACACACACACACACACACACACAC
>NW_019460502.1:0-480 GCF_002814215.2 Seriola lalandi dorsalis
ATCATCATCATCACACAGGAAGCTGCTGCTGGTTTCTCTGGGGATAGGTCCAGGTCTGGAGTTCCAGGCCTCTCTGGTGCAAAGGTCCTGATCAACTTGAACTGAGCCTCCAGCTGTGGAGTTAACCCAGAGGAGGAGTCATGATGTGGTAGAGATCATGTGATCAGAGTGTGAGGGGTCGGACCGTCTGGAGGTCAGAGGTCGGTTTTTTCCTCGGAGCAGAGTTACACTCTAAAAATACCTACAGTGGCTGATGGGAAACCCTGAGCGGGGATTCCTTCCTGTTTTTGGGCAGACCCTCCGCAGGGCTTCCCCACCGCCCATAAACCCCGCCTCCTCCAAACCCCGCCTCCTGCGGCACTGAAACTGGCCCTGGTCAGTCTGAGGTTTGGAGTCCAGCCTGACCAGACTCACATGATGACTGGTTTACAGTTACCAGCTCTTAGACTTTACTGGAAAGTTACTGCAAATAGCTGACAC
>NW_019460503.1:0-557 GCF_002814215.2 Seriola lalandi dorsalis
TGACTCAGACGCAGGTCAGCACATAATGTTGTTACACTGCTAACGAGGCCTTAAAGGACCATACTTGGGGGGGTTTTTCCGTCGCTTTATCTCATTTTCTTACATCACAACTAAACACTTTGACATCCACACTGACGCATTTGAGGAATTTGTGTTTTGTCTACTGATCCAGGCGGCCGTTTGGTTTCCGTTCATTTCTATATGATATGAAAATCTATTCGCAGATGCTTAAAACTTAGTTACATAATCTATTACAGCAGCTCCCTGAGTAATATTTAACTTTAAAGGGTATTTTAAAGTGTGAAAACAAACAGTTCTATGTGTAAAGCGTCAAAAAAAAGACGTAGTTTTCCGTTGGTTTCCATTAATTTCTGTGTAGTATGAAAACCAATCTCATATACTTCACATAACCAGTAGTTTCAATTGTAATTTGTCGACTGTTCCAGGCTGCCATTGACTTCCATTGACTTTCGTATGATATGAAAATCTGTCAACAGATGCTTAAAACTTAGTTACTTAATCGATTACAGCAACTCCCTGAGTAATGTTTTACTTTG
>NW_019460504.1:0-554 GCF_002814215.2 Seriola lalandi dorsalis
GAGTTATATAAACAGGTGAGTTATATGAACAGGTGAGTTATATAAACAGGTGTCATGAAGGAGGAAATTAGACCAAAACAGTTTTTGTACCAGGCTGTAAACATGTTTATTTCTCCTGTAAAGTTGGACATTTTAACATGGGAGTCTATGGGGACTGACTCACTGTTGGAGCCAGACTCTAGTGGTCGTTAGAGGAACTGCAGCTTCTGGTTTCAGCCCCAAAGGTTGTTGCTTGAATACAATGCGATGATGTCTTGAATCTGCTAATTAGCGTATTACGTCATCAATATTCAGCAGCTTTACTTTCTCCTGCCTGTAGATGTTTCCAGATGTTCCACAGCAGTCGTCAACTACATCTTCAATCGTTACACACACAGACTCCGTCTGGACCTGGTCTGGTTTTAAGAAGTGTGCTGCTTCCAGCTTCAGATGTGAGTATATCTGAATAACTGGGTTCAGACGTCACCTTGAACTGTGAGAAACTACGACCGATGTACAGAAATAAACTGAGGTCCCGGGTCTGAGGGTCCATGAGGGTCTGAGGGTCCATGAGG
>NW_019460505.1:0-570 GCF_002814215.2 Seriola lalandi dorsalis
GCCAGAGTCCTACCTGGGCCCCAGAGAGACAGTAGCACTATCAGCACTCTGTGATCCATGTCCGCCCAGCATGAAGCAGCGTGCTGCTCTGTCTTCCTCATGTGTCTCTGCTCATGTCTTTATCAAGTTCAGAGTCAGGTCCAACCCTCAGGGGATTTCTGCTTTATTTTTTTTAACCTTCTATTGTAGGTCATCATAAAGGTGTAACGTGGGCTGATTGCTCTCAGAGCATAAAAGTATCATCAATTAAAATATAATTTAATTCAATTCCAGCTTTAATCTAATTTAATACTCAAAGAAACGTGACATTTGACTGGAAGTTTCGGGAAACGAAAGCAACAATAAGTTTCTTCTTGCTTTCAGTTTGCATTAAATTGATGCAGATGAATTTGGATAGGATCTCTATCCTGAGGCCGATTTATCTATCTCATTACCTGAGAATAACACAGTGACAACTCAGAGTCCTGCAATTTCCTGTCTCAGTGTTGTTAACCTTTCCTGGCTCATATCGTCTGTGTCAGGGTTTTCAGGTAAGTAGGGGTGGACCCAAATGCAGCCAACACTCTGGGG
>NW_019460506.1:0-514 GCF_002814215.2 Seriola lalandi dorsalis
GACAGGAAACGAGGAGCAGGGATCGTCCGGACCACTGACCGGGAACCAGAGTCAGAAGTCAGCTGGGTCGCCGACAGGACACGAGGAGCAGGGGAGACTTTGTCCAGCCCACCCAATTCAGGAGCTAGGGAGGAATCGACCGGGGCCCCCGACACTGAGACAGCTGATGCGCCGGCCGGGATGGTCGACCCGGGAAGTGGGGCAGGAGCCGACGAAACGCCAACTGGAACCCCCAACGCTGGACCAGCTGATGCGTCAGCCAGGGTAGTTGGCGAAGGCTCCTGCCCACAGGGGAGTAGAGACTCTGGACACTGGGGTAGCTGGGGACCTTGGACTGGAAGCTGGGGACCTTGGACTTTGGCCTGGGCCGGCCGTGATTAGCTTGCCTTCTTTGGCCTCCACGAGATCCCCTGAAAATAGCCAGGCGAGTTCCCATGATAGGGGACTCGTCAGGGTCCTCCAGGTCAGAGTCCTCCAGGTCCGAGTCCGAGAAGGGGTCAGGCAGCGTGAACAG
>NW_019460507.1:0-565 GCF_002814215.2 Seriola lalandi dorsalis
TGTCTCCTTTCCCTCTGCAGGTGTCTTACGAAGACGTGGAGAGGCTGCGACATCTGGCGGTGTTCCCCAGGACTAGGATCCCGCACTTCATGCGCGACCCGGAGAGGTACCTGCAACATCTGGATCACATCGTCGCCGTCAACGAGCTGGACGACTTGGCGCTGCAGCATCTGCTGCCCTGACCGCTCCCCCCGTGCCATCTGGAGCCCAGAAGAAGAAGAAGAAGAAGAAGTGGAGGATGCTGGTACATGGGACTGTATCATGTGGTGCCCAGAATCTCAAGTCAAATATCCAGTATTACTGATGCTTTATTTGAGCAATTGTTTTTGTAAAACTTGAACAAAAAGGGACAAACACACTAACACCTCTATCTACATTATCACCTTTGTCCAATGCATGTCTATGTGGCTTTTTCACAGAGCCTAGTACAGTTCAAGTGCCCCCCCCCTCCCCTTTGCCTTTACTCCCATTATGAAGTTACCTCAATACTGCAACTCTACGCTATAACCAACATTATATATGTAGACTCATACATAATCACTGCACCCGACGCCTGTACAGGGCA
>NW_019460508.1:0-419 GCF_002814215.2 Seriola lalandi dorsalis
CATAAGAGCAGCTTATTAAAGAGGAAATGTTAATATGATAGACATAACGTGTCCATCCTTCCGATACTTCCGAGGCATAAAAAGTCATAGTATGGTAAGGCATAAAAATATCATAGTATAAAAGGCATAAAAATCTCATAGTATAGTAAGGCATAAAAAGTCATGTTATAGTAAGGCATAAAAAAGTCATAGTATAGTAAGGCATAAAAATTAATAGTATAGTCAATCATAAAAAAATTCATAGTATAGTAAGTTGCAAAAACATCATAGTGTAGTAAGGCCTAAAAACTCATAGTATAGTAAGGCATAAAAAGTCATTGTATAGTAAGGCATAAAAAACTCATAATATAGTAAGGCATAAAAAAGTCACAGTATAGTAAGGCATAAAAAGTCATAGTATAGTAAGGCATAAAAAAGTC
>NW_019460509.1:0-480 GCF_002814215.2 Seriola lalandi dorsalis
AAGCTGATTAATTTTAGCTACTTAATGCTTTGGTTGACCTATTTGCTATAATGACATGAATTCATACATTTTTCATTCATAAAAGAAATTTGCATATTCATCTCCTAAGAGGTCTACTAAATTTGGTGTTTCTAATCTCAAAATTCATAAAGTTCTATTCATTGTACTGTTTTTCAAATTATGCAAATTAGCAAAAAATCTATCCAGGTGCACTTTAATGGTCCAAGAGGCTTTTTTGTAGAACACATAGAGCTGCACATGTGTATCAAATTTCAAGTCAATCAGACAAATGGTGTGAGGGGCGGGGCCTGAAAATAACTTTTTTGAGCCTTAATTAAAGCACTCCTATGTGGCCAATTGCACTCATACTTCTTGGGCCAGTAGCGCACATCATTTCCAGTTATGCAGGCAAGTTTCATGTTTCTCGCTCATTCTAACTCACGGCAATTTGAGCCGAGGCAGAAGATAATTAAGAGTCAA
>NW_019460510.1:0-546 GCF_002814215.2 Seriola lalandi dorsalis
CCGTTGTAGCTGAACGCTGGTCCCCAGTTCCACCGGGACAAAGCTCATCTCATTAGTGCATGTCGTCCTCCTCAGCGACTCTGAACCTGAATATTCAACCAGCTCTGATGAGTGTGTCTGTGCTGCTGCAACAGTCTCTCAGTCTGAAACAGTCAGCAGTCAGTCTGTATGGCCTTTGCCATCCAGTCACATCTGGCCAAGAGTAACCTCAGTCTGTCTCCGGATGACTGGATCAGCTCCTTCCCACTGACAGGAACAAAAACACAGAAGAAGAAGAAGGAGAGGAAGAAGAAGAAGGAGAGATGTAAAAACTGAGATTTGAATTTCACTGTTAATCCTTCAGACCTGGACGTGAGTCCTCCTCACCTGTCGTAGTCCAGTCCGAGCAGACTGACTCCGTTAACGGCCAGGATCCGGTCTCCTGGAACCAGCTTCTCACAGCGAGCTGCAGGAGAGTCCGGGACCACGGCACGGATGAAGACGCCCTTCACCCTGAAGGAGGTGTCCTGGAACAGGAGGTCAAAGGTCACTGATGCAGAATACTCA
>NW_019460511.1:0-551 GCF_002814215.2 Seriola lalandi dorsalis
GCTGTTTGACATTCATAGGAAATGTCAAAACATTTGACGAAAAGGTAAGTTTTTACAGTACCATAAACCCCTGAGCAGTGTTAACGTGCGTGATGACCCTTCAAAACCGTTGATCTTTACCTCATACTGGACTTACATGATAGCATTTCATTGTCTCTCTGTTACCTGAGTACTCACTGCTTTGCACATGAAACCTCATCTTCAAGAATAGAGGCTTAATGGAGAATGTGGGCATCGATCCCACTACCTCTCGCATGCTAAGCGAGCACTCTACCATTTGAGCTAATTCCCCTGTAGCGTACTATCGGTTACTTGGTTTTCCGAGGTTCTTTCCAAGTACAGTTCATAGCGTATGATTGAGGAGGTACATTTGGGATAGAATCTGATCTTGCTGACATGTAAACATTGTGGACTAAAGAAAACTCTATACCGACGAGGATGGGATTAGAACCCACGCGTCCTCTGGTTAATAAGTTTCAGAGGAAAAGGCCGGTCGGCTGAGTACTCACTGCTTTGCACGTGATACCTCATCTTCAAGAATAGAGGTTTAC
>NW_019460512.1:0-569 GCF_002814215.2 Seriola lalandi dorsalis
GGACGACAACGTTACGACAGAGATGACAGCTCCATCTTTCCATCACAGAGCTTATCCTCCATTTATTTAACCACCACAGCTCCACAGTTTGCCCTCCACTGCAGTATCAGGTGTGTGTCGCTTTAGCATGTGTGATCTTCATCACCTCACACTTGTAGTTTAGTTCCTCAAACATCCTCATTTTCCTTTTATCTGTCAAACGAAGATTTTCAGATTAAATCCCCTCGGTGTGGATTCAGTCACCGAGGCCACGTCGACAAATTGAAGCGGCTGCCTCCATTCAAAGCAGCTTTGATCACATTCCTGTGTACACACACACACATACACACACATACACACACACACACACTGTGAGCGCACGGCCCTCAGTGTCCAATCAGAAGCCGGGATAAAAAGCCCCAGAAACAAAAATCGACTGGATCCTCTCAGCTGTCTCCGCCAGCGACATACTTTGTGTTTTGTCGTGTCGAGATCTCTGCGTGAGGAGGAAATTGGAAGCAGCACTCTCCTTTCATCTTTTCACCTCCCCACTGACTCAAATTAGGAACACACACACACACACACACACA
>NW_019460513.1:0-570 GCF_002814215.2 Seriola lalandi dorsalis
AAAAACTACAACTTCTGTTAGTGATCTATTTATTAGGAACATTTTATAACTAATATGACTTTTCACTCCATAGATACCTCATATGGAACAATAAAGACATCCGATAAAAAATAACTTTTTTTTTTTTTTTATAATGGCAAATTAACAGTTGGCCAGTTATTAAATCAATTATCATCTTACAATGAATTTCTTGATAATAGTAGTAATAATAATAACAGCATGGAGAATGTGATACATACAGTATCAAACACAAGTGTAAGGAGGTGTCTTTCAAAGATATTGGACAGAATTTTTCCAGTTAAACGTGTTAGAAAGATTAAAGCTGGATATTGGGTCAAGAACCAAGCCAACCTTCCTGCACGTACTTAATGAATTTTAACAATATAGCAAAACTTTATCTGATGTTAAAAACAAAAAAGCTATTAAGACCATAAAAATGTTGAATTAATATTTTACACTGCATTAAACAAGAACTTTAACTGTAACCTGAAATGTGATTTTTTTTTTTTTTGGTTCATCATTGTCGTTTCTTTTGTTTTACTGCACGTGTGTTTGTACCTTTGTGTACAA
>NW_019460514.1:0-599 GCF_002814215.2 Seriola lalandi dorsalis
CAGGTTGTTAATAATGGCAGTCTGCAGTGATAAATGTTAATAAGTCATTAACAAGAGGTTTCATTTATGAAGTCTCCAGTTCAACTAATAAAGCACCACTAATGAAGTGTTTCCTGTGTGACGGTGTTTGCCCGTCTGTCCAGCAGGGGCACTGTGGCAAGGTGCTGCTCTCAATGACACCACATCCATCTTTCTGGTGGATGCAGGGAGGGAGCTCCAGCTGCTGATGGTGGATGAGCAAGGAGGTCATGTGCGTGTGTGTGTGTGTGTGTGTGTGTGTGTGGATTGTTTTGAATGCTGTGTTTTGTGGTGGAGATGATCAGACTTCAGGATGCTGCTGTGTGACAAACCTTCTCTCTTTGATGCTGTTTAAACTCAGTGACGTTTGTTCTAATTGTTCTATAAATTGATGGATATTAAAGCAACATTATACATTATATTATTCTCATGTTTCTCTCCTCACAAGTTTTCACTGACACAGCGAAGCATGTTAGCTATGAAAGCTGCTCTCCAGCCAGTGATGTCACTGATGAAGCAGATTTATTATTTAAATAAAAACAGTAATAATAGAGCTAGTGGTTAGTCCATTAATCAATTAG
>NW_019460515.1:0-458 GCF_002814215.2 Seriola lalandi dorsalis
CGAATGGCCTCTGCTCTAATATCCAAGAGAGTATACTCAGGATGTTGCCGCACTATCCCTTTTAGCTCCCTGCAAAGGTTAGCATCATGGACATGCTCAACGAACTGATCTCTAAGAAGCATAGGGACACCTTGCACTCCGCTCGGGGCACAGCGTTCAATTTTTTCCATGATACAGTATAAAGCATGTGAAAACTCTTGAAGTGACTCTCCCTTCTGCTGCCTTCGAGAAAAGAAACACTGCTGGAGAGAAACATGAGACTTTGAACATCCATACAAATCTTGGAGGACAATGAAAATTCTCTCTGGGTCCTCTCTTTCTGCTCTAGGCCGGTACCTAATCTCATCCTTGGCCTCCCCCTCCAAGTGATCATATATAAAATAAGCTTGCTCAACAGACCTCATATGTCTAGTTCTCAGAGTTGCCCTCATCTCTTCAACCCAATCCTCCACTGGGAT
>NW_019460516.1:0-562 GCF_002814215.2 Seriola lalandi dorsalis
CGAGAAACACAAAACTTAGTCAAATAACTGGAAATGATTTGTGCTGCTGGCCCAAGAAGTATGAGCGCAATCGGCCACATAGTGGTGCTGTAATTAAGGCTCATTTTCAAAAGGCCACACCCCTCACACCATTTGTCTGATTGACTTGAATTTTGACACACATGTCCAGCTCAATGTGCTTTACAAAAAAGCCGATTAAACTATAGAAGCCCGTCTGGATAATCTTTTTGCTAATTTGCATAATTTGAAAAACAGTCAAATGAAAAGGACTTATTGAATTTTTAGATTAGAAACACTGATTGGTATACAGCCTTGGGAGATGAAGATACAAATTTCTATAATAAATGAGCAAGATCGGTTAGAAAACATGGCTACCATCAACAAAACTATCTTCAAAAGGCAGGGCTTAGCCGATATTGGTCATAACTCATTAATCGTTTGTCCAATCATCATAAAACTTAGCAGATATCTTTATGCTGTGATAGGGAACAGGCCTACCAAAGGCTGCCCCTGTCACGAGTCCCATCAACATCGCCCATCAAATTTACCTCTCAGCTGCAGG
>NW_019460517.1:0-592 GCF_002814215.2 Seriola lalandi dorsalis
AAGAACGTCTGTGTGAACAAAGAACTACCTTGATTTATATTTTCTCATAGTTTTATTATTATATGTAGTATTACATTAGTACAGTAGTAGTACCTATGTATGTACTAAACTTTAGTATAATTAACACATTAACCCTCACTGTGAATATGTTTAGTTGTATTTAAATTTCTTAAATTTAAATTTTTTAACTTCCTACTTCAATCTTTTACATATCCGCCCCCTTCCTGAATCACCTGAGACCAGCCAGGTGACAGAGAGACACAGGGAGACAGACGATTCACCTACAGACCAAGACCGCCACTTCACTGACGGAGGTCAGCTGCAGGAGGGAGCACTGGGAACACTGGGAGCACTGGGAACACTGGGAACACTGGGAACACTGGGAACACTGGGAACACTGGGAACACTGGGAGCACTGGGAACACTGGGAACACTGGGAACACTGGGAACACTGGGAACACTGGGAACACTGGGAGCACTGGGAACACTGGGAACACTGGGAACACTGGGAACACTGGGAACACTGGGAACACTGGGAGCACTGGGAACACTGGGAACACTGGGAACACTGGGAACACTGGGAACACTGGGA
>NW_019460519.1:0-538 GCF_002814215.2 Seriola lalandi dorsalis
TGCAGAACAGAGAGGTTCAGGAGATCCTTTGTTCCCACTGCCATTAGGCTATACAACACCTCAGCCAAAGGAAATGGACTAATTTAATTATCATTGTTTATTTATTATTAACTGTTATCAACAATCTATTCACAGCAGCCTTACCAAATGATGAATCTATACTCCCCTTGAATCTGGACCAACTAGCCAACTATAGGGGAGACGGGGATGGTTGTAACATTTTTGACATTTTCTGTCTGTATCTTTTAAGCCAGTGCCTTCAATTTAATACAAACCAGTTCCATGTGTATGCTATTAAATGGTAGTGTAACAGGCGGAAACTGCCTGTGTCAATTCTATCCCAAGCGCTACTCAGAGGAGTAAACCACACCCACCCAAATATGCCAACACGCCAAAATTAAAAGGTTAAAACAGTCTCTTTTTATTTATATCAAAAGAGGGTTTTAAAAAGTCTAGTTTGGAGAAGGGGGGGGGTAGATGGGCACAGGTGCGTTCAACCATCCAGGCAGGAAGGGGGGATCGTTGGTTAGAAGGGCTC
>NW_019460520.1:0-571 GCF_002814215.2 Seriola lalandi dorsalis
TCACCTTCTAAAACCTTTTTACGCCAAAGTTAGCAGGTATAAGCAAGTTTTTCAAAAGCAAGTAAAACTCCCCAAAAAAAAGTAGATTGACTCCTTTTTTCACGAGTTGACCTTTCTGTTCAGAGCGATGTCATCACATGTACTTACAGAGCTCACACACACACAAAAGGAGAAACAGTGTTTTTGAAACTTATCTCAGGGCTACAGCTTCACTCTTTCATCCCTGGATACAGTGTAGCTGAGGTGTTTCTGGTTTCTGGACAGGTGACAGGTGTGTTCACAGTGTCTGTCTCTGAAAGATGTAACATCAGGAAAATAATAATAATAATAATAATAATAATAATAATAATAATTATCATATTCCCTTGTTCACAGAGTGGGAATGCAGCAGACAAACCCAGTACTGCTACTGGTCCCTGGTCCTCATCTGTGACATGTTATTACTTTAATGTTTAAATGAAACATTCACTTGGATAAATGATTTCAGGTTGTGTGTTTTTACTTTTAAGTGGATAATATTGCTAACCGTGATTTATATAATCGTTATATTTTTATACCATGTCATGAACAT
>NW_019460521.1:0-492 GCF_002814215.2 Seriola lalandi dorsalis
AAAAAAAAAAACAGCAGCAGCAGTGAAAGAATCTGAGCTGGAGAAAAGAGTCAATTATTTCAAACTATAACATTTTATTCAGCGTCGTCCACTAGACCACTTTATTTATTAGACTTTTATATTCTTAATGGATGTAAAGAGCTGGAATCTGCTTTTTGTTAGATTAAATATATTATTCACCTGTGACCTGATGGAGACAAAGTTCTGCAGGAGAAAGTAGATATACATGAAACAGATCAGACAGAAGTTTATAGATATAGATGAAACAGATCAGACAGAAGTTTATAGATATAGATGAAACGGATCAGAAAGAAGTTGTCTATGATTGTATATGTCTATGATGATCTATGACTGTAGCCTCAGATTCTGACCCAGGAACAGCTTCATGATTTTGGTGATTCTCGGTTGAAAAAGCATCAAGGTAAAAGCTGAGTGTAAATTTTCAGATGTCTACTACTGCTCAACAGCATCAATGACTGTATATACAGTGAC
>NW_019460522.1:0-457 GCF_002814215.2 Seriola lalandi dorsalis
GTAAAAAATGACCAAAATCGGCACATTTTATTTGATATGCGCCACTATAAATAAGTACAGTAGGCCTATAAAAATACGTAGAAGATGTACTATATGAATATGCTTCAGTATAAAAAGGTAAGAAAGTAAAACCCTTGTGATAATTTTATCTGACAAGTTGTAATATCTGTCACATGCAGTAACAATTTCTAATAATACTGCCAAAAAAAACAGGTCAACCAAAATATTTTTGTCCAATTATGATTTATTGTGTTGAATCCAAAGTGATTTTAAGCTCTAAAGCTTTTAACTGAATCATTTTCCCTTTAACATCACAATTAACTGCTAACACCAATTTTCTGTGATATCAACGATCGTAGGTTTAACACCACATTACTTTTCAGAACATTATTTTAATTCTTAATGGTTGTCTGTCTCTATGTGTTTGCCCTGCGATGGACTGGCGACCTGTCCAGGG
>NW_019460523.1:0-934 GCF_002814215.2 Seriola lalandi dorsalis
AGCAGCTGGTGTGTAGAGGCTCTGACTGGACCATGTTACTGGGAGGTGGAGTGGAGAGGAGAGCTTCATCCAGTGACTGACAGAGGAATCAGAAGAAGTGGAGATGACTCTCAGTGCTGCAGTCTGAACTGATCTGAGAACAGCTCCACTGTCACACACAGAGTCCAGTCCACCATCACCCCTGTGTGTTCCTCTGGACCTGACAGACTGTTGGATAAATGATGATTTTATGACTAGATGAAGATAATTATCCTACAGAAGAACTGTTACATCCTGAAGTGAACTTTTCCTTTTATAAAGTTGTGTTTGTTTTCAAGACAGGAATCATGAGAGAGGAGCCGAGTGACCTTCTCTCTTCTTCCCAGCTGCTGCACATTTCTAATGATAAGACATGAACCAAGTCTCTATTGAGTGACTCTCATATCAGCAGGATGTGAGGTCACTCTCATGTTCTGGATATAAAACCTGTGTGAACTTTGTATTCTTTAAACATTTGCACTGCAAACTCTTTGTGTGAAACTTGTTCCCTCGCTGCAAGAATAAATCTCCTGCTCTGGTGAATTTCAGACGGTTCCTGAGTTTATTTGATCATTTTCCTGAGACAGACCATCATCAGTGTCTCTGTCCTTCTACACAGACTGCACACACACTGACACTCCTCCTCCTCCTCCTCCTCCCTCCTCCTCCTCCTTCTGCTCCTCCTCCTGCTCCTCCTCCTGCTCCTTCCTCCTGCTCCTTCCTCCTCCTCCTGCTCCTTCCTCCTCCTCCTGCTCCTCCTCCTCCTGCTGCTCTAGCTCCTTCCTCCTCCTTCTGCTCCTTCCTCCTCCTTCTGCTCCTCCTCCTCCTGCTCCTCCTCCTCCTGCTCCTCCTGCTCCTTCCTCCTTCTGCTCCTCCTCCCTCCTCCTGCTCCTCCTCCTTCTGCTCCTCCTCTTGC
>NW_019460524.1:0-539 GCF_002814215.2 Seriola lalandi dorsalis
TGTCTATAACAGAGATAACAAAATACAAAACAAAGTCCTCCCTGTTGAATCAGTGTTGAATTAGTGCCCTGCATTTTGATTGGTTTACATTACAAAGGAATAAAACTGTGACATACAGAGTTTAATAGTTCACACTGGTGTCATGTAGTGATTGTACTGGCAGCTGCAGAGACAGCAGGAGTAAAGGAAGTAGCTGTACTGTTGTTATATCACAGCTGATGGTTCAGTGTAAACTGAGTTTCAGGGGAAATTGCACCTTCATTTAGATCAAGGCTCTGCTGCTTATACAAACATCACAGCTACAAAATAAAAGTCTTTTACTTCTAATAATAATTCCATTAAAACATGTAGAAGTGTTTCCTGTGTATTCATTGTGTTAGCAGTGAAGTCCATTTACACAGTTGTACATGTGAACAGAGCTGGATGCTGCTCATTGATCCTGACAGTAACAACAGCAGAGTGAACAGAGACAAAAATAAACATCAGACAGAATAAAATCATTTTACAAAAGTGTTAAAATGTTGATCATCAAAGTGATG
>NW_019460525.1:0-479 GCF_002814215.2 Seriola lalandi dorsalis
TTCCTCTTATTTTATGTGCTGTAATAAATGATTTCATTCTTATATTAGCAGAACTTGACTTGCATAGTCCTGCTGTACACTCTGGCATCATCAGGTATCAGGTATTATTATATATGGCAGACTTGGCAAAGGTCCTTCAAAGACACAGAGGGAACAAATTATTTCTTCAGTTGATGTGAAAATGAGGTGTGATGAATAGTATTATCAAATGATAGTTAACATACGTTGTATGGTTGTGTACGGGTGTGTAAAGTGTACAGGTGTGTACAGGTGTGTACAGTGCACTTTATGTCGAGGTGTTTACAAGTGTGTGTTAGTATATACACTGCCCCCATCCTTTCAGGGTTGGATGTTGAGCAGCAGGGTCGGTGCAGTGTGCTACCTGCAGCACCACATGTCAGTTTGGTGAGGAGACCGGTCGATTCAGGCCTGTGCTTGGGTCGCAGCCAGACTAAACATTCACAGGTTTCACCTTCCTG
>NW_019460526.1:0-1104 GCF_002814215.2 Seriola lalandi dorsalis
TACAATGCCATAGTACATTTAGACTTATTGGAAGGTACCCAAGCAGGCCCAGCGATTATGCAAACTCCCCCTAGAAAAGTCTTAAGTTGGATTTGAACTCTCAACCTTTGGAACGAAAGCCAACGCGTCCAACCACTCTACTACACTGCTGAATGAAGAGGTGGAAAACTTGATATTATAGTCAGGCAATAACTGTTGAAAAATATCATAGTCTATCAGGGCAAAAAACGGCATAGTATAGTAAGGCAAAAACGTCATAGCATATTAAGGCATAACAGGTCATAAAAATGTCATAGTATAGTATGGTATAAAAATGTCAAAAATGTCATATTATATTAAGGCATAATCTGTCTTAAAACTGTCATAGTATGATAAGGCATCAAATGAAAAAGTATTGTAAGGCATAAAAATGTCAAAAAACATCATAGTATACTATGGCATAATATGTCATAAAATTGACATAGTATGGTAAGGCATCAAATGAAAAAGTATTATAAGGCATAAAAATGTCAAAAAACGTCATAGTATACTATGGCATCAAATGAAAAAGTATTATAAGGCATAAAAATGACAAAAAACCTCATAGTATAGTATGGCATAAAAATGTCAAAAAACGTCATAGTATACTATGGCATAAAACGTCAAAAAAACATCATAGTATATTAAGGTATAGAATGTCAGAAAAACGTCATAGTATGGTAAGGCATCAAATGAAAAAGTATTATGAGGCATAAAAATGACAAAAAACGTCATAGTATAGTATGGCATAAAAATGTAAAAAAACGTCATAGTATACGATGGCATAAAATGTCAAAAAAACATCATAGTATATTAAGGCATAATATGTCATAAAACTCTCATAGTATGATAATTCATCAACTCACTTAGTATTGTAAGGCAAAAAAATGCCAAAAAACATTATAGTATGGCATAAAAATATTTTTTAAAAATGTCATTGTATAGTATGGCATAAAACATCAAAAAACATCAAAAAACGTGATAGTATAGTAAGCCCTGAAAATTGTCATTTAATACAATGCCATAGTACATTTAGACTTATTGGAAGGTACCCAAGCAGGCCCAGCGATTATGCAAACTCCCCCT
>NW_019460526.1:1124-1556 GCF_002814215.2 Seriola lalandi dorsalis
GCATAAAAATGTAAAAAAACGTCATAGTATACGATGGCATAAAATGTCAAAAAAACATCATAATATATTAAGGCAGAAAAGGTGATAAAAACATCTTAGTATAGTAAGGTATCAAATGAAATAGTATCGTAAGGCATAAAAATGACAAAAAACGTCATAGTATAGTATGGCATAAAACGTCAAAAAAACATCATAGTATATTAAGGCATAAAAGGTCAGAAAAATGTCAGAGTATGGTAAGGTATCAAATGAAATAGTATAGTAAGGCATAAAAATGTCAAAAAACGTCATAGTATAGTTTGGCATAAAAATGTCAAAAAACGTCATTGTATACTATGGCATAAAACGTCCAAAAAACATCATATTATATTAAGGCATAATATGTTCTAAAATTGACATAGTATGGTAAGGTATCAAATGAAATAGTATCGT
>NW_019460526.1:1576-2043 GCF_002814215.2 Seriola lalandi dorsalis
ATGGCATAAAACGTCCAAAAAACATCATAGTATAGTAAGGCATAATAAGTCAAACAAAAATATCATAGTATAGTTAGGCATAAAAAGTCAAAAAAAGTCATATTATAGTAAGGAATAAAAATGTCATAGTACAGTAAGACATAAAATGTCATAAAAATGTCATAGTATAGTAAGGGAGAAAAATTCATAAAAATGTCAAAGTATAGTGATGCAAGAAAACGTCAGTACAATAAGACATAAAATGTCATATTATAGTAAGGCATAAAAAGTCATAGTATAATAAGGAATAAGTCATATTATAGTTAGGCATAAAAGGTCATAGTACAGTAAGACATAAAAAGTTAAAAAAAAATGTCTTAGTATAGTAAGGCATAAAATGTCATTATAGTAAGGCAAAAAAAAAGTCATAGTATAGTAAGGCAGAAAAATTCATAAAAATGTCTTAGTATAGTAAGGAAAAAAAATTC
>NW_019460527.1:0-479 GCF_002814215.2 Seriola lalandi dorsalis
TAGTAAGGATGTGAGGATGTTACGACCAGGCCATTGAACTGACCAATGAGAATGAAGGCCACAGAAATGATGAAGGTGAGGATATAGCCACGGATTGGCTCGTTATTCTTGCCGTATCCCTTGGCAAAGAAATACAGTGCCTTGTAGATGTTGTCTTTGCACAGAGCCTGAGGAGAGACAGAGGTTGAGTTAGAAAAGTCTCTTTTGTTTTCAGGACTTGAGAGTCATAATCTAGCGGTATCTCAGCGGAGAAAAATATGGCGAGCGACTGACCTGGAAGACTTTGGGAGCACTGACAAGTGAAGCCAGGGCTGAAGAAAGGGTAGCTGAGAATGTTCCAGCGATGATGAGGGGACCAAACCCAGACACCATGGTCATCACCTGTACCAGAGGCGAGGGGAGGAGAGGAGAGCGTTAGAGGTGAAACAAACCCCTTGTTGTGTGCAGAGATCAGGGTTTGGAGGCTGCGTACCTGGAAG
>NW_019460528.1:0-474 GCF_002814215.2 Seriola lalandi dorsalis
AAGGAGGTGAAGGAGGTGAAGGAGGTGAAGGAGGTGAAGGAGGTGAAGGAGTGAAGGAGTGAAGGAGTGAAGGAGGTGAAGGAGTGAAGGAGTGAAGGAGTGAAGGAGGTGAAGGAGGTGAAGGAGTGAAGGAGTGAAGGAGGTGAAGGAGGATCAGAGTGCTGATCCTGCCTCCAACACTCAACTCAGTTCAACTCAACAAACTTTATTGACGACATTTTCATTGTGTTGCCAAAACACAATTACATCATTCAATGGAATTAAATCATCAAAGACAAAATGTCAAAAACAATATTTATATAATATAATACAAAATAATTGTGATAGAATTAATAGAATAAATTGATTATGAAATACAGAAAAAAAAATCTCATAACCACAAGCTACAGATCCCACCTGTTGTGTTTCCCTCCGCTGTCTGTTGTGAGGTCTGTTCACACGCACCTGAAGACACCTGAAGACACCTGAAGACAC
>NW_019460529.1:0-498 GCF_002814215.2 Seriola lalandi dorsalis
AGGGGACACAATAAGAGTCTTAATGAGCAGTGTGTGAGCGTTACATACGTGTAGCTCTCAAAGTCTCCATTGCTGATCGCCTCAATGAGCTGCTCAGTGACTTTAATGATGTCCTGTTTCCTCACTGAGAGAGACAGAGACAGAGACAGAGAGAGAGACAGAGAGAGAGACAGAGACAGAGACAGAGAGAGAGACAGAGAGACAGAGACAGACAGAGAGAGAGACAGAGAGACAGAGACAGACAGAGAGAGAGACAGAGACAGAGACAGAGAGAGAGACAGAGAGAGAGACAGAGAAACAGAGACAGAGACAGAGAGAGAGACAGAGAGAGAGACAGAGAGACAGAGACAGAGACAGAGAGAGAGACAGAGACAGAGACAGAGACAGAGAGAGAGACAGAGAGAGAGACAGAGAGACAGAGACAGAGACAGAGAGAGAGAGACAGAGACAGAGACAGAGAGAGAGACAGAGAGAGAGACAGAGAGAGAGACAGAGAGA
>NW_019460530.1:0-489 GCF_002814215.2 Seriola lalandi dorsalis
GAAGAAAGTAAACCCCAACCAAATCCATTCTTCCAAAAGGACTTACCAGTGGGGCCTTCACCTGGTAAGATCGCGGGTGGCGTGATTGGCTTCCTCCTAGTGGGGGTTTTGGCAGGTGTGTGTTATTGGAAGCGAGAACCCATCATGGATTTCATAAATCAAAGACGCGCTCAGGCTGCTCCTGCAAGTGAAAATGGGCGGACTGCAGCTTCATCCCCGAATGAAGAAGATCCACTCAAAGAAACAAGTACAAATGAAGCCACCTCGCAATCGTAGAAGATCCCACGGACACAGGATCACATCTGGATCCTGATGCTTCTATCTTCACGTGATCGCTACGTCTGCATACATAATGAGAAAGCATCCTTTCTGCCCATCTTTGTAGCATCCAGATGTGTGCATGGACTTGAACAGCAGCAGAGCAGTGGACATATTTTCATATTTTCTTCCCATAACAGTGGGTTTTTTTTTATTTTTTGGGGGGGGGGG
>NW_019460531.1:0-479 GCF_002814215.2 Seriola lalandi dorsalis
ATAGCATGGCATAAAAGTGTCAAAAAATGTCATAGTATAGCGTGGCACGAAATTGTGAAAAAATGACATAGTATAGCATGGCATAAAAATGTTAAAAAATGTCATAGTATAGCATGGCATAAAAGTGCAAAAAACGACATAGTATAGCATGGCATAAAAAGGTAAAAAAATGTCATAGTATAGCATGGCATAAAAGTGTAAAGAAATGTCATAGAATAGCATGGCATAAAAGTGTCAAAAAATGACAGTATAAAATGGAAGAAAATGTCATAGTATAGCATGGCATAAAAGTGTCAAGAAACAGCATAGTATAGAATGGCTAAAAATGTCATAGTATAACATGGCAAAATACGGTAAAAAAAATGTCATAGTATAGCATGGCATAAAAGTGTCAATAAAACGACATAGTATAGTAGGTCATAAGAATGTCATAGTATAACAAGGCTTAAAAATGTCATAACATAGCATGGCATAAAAAT
>NW_019460532.1:0-3105 GCF_002814215.2 Seriola lalandi dorsalis
ATAGTAAGGCATAAAACGTCATAAAATTGTCACAGTACAGTCAGGTACAAAAAGTCATAAAACAAAATAGTATAGTCAGACTTAAAAACGCCATAGTATAGCAAGGCTTAAAAAGTCATAAAAACGTCATAGTAGAGTAAGGCATAAAAAGGACATAATATAGTAAGGCATAAAAAGTCATGAAAACGTGATGGTATACCTAGGCATAAAAAGTCATAAAAAAGTCAGAGTATAGCAAGACATTAAAAAATGTCCTTGTATAGTAAGGCATAAAAACAAATAAATTCATATCAAATTTTATTAATCAACCACATTCAGAAAAAGAAAACAGCTGACCAAAGTGTTTTTCAAATTCTGGAAGACATTAACATCTCAGAGAAACAACAATAAGCAGACAATTAAAACAGCATGAAAAAAACAAGCAAGCAGCTTGACGTCATCGTATATTCAGGCTTAAAAAGGACATAATATAGTAAGGCATAAAAAGGTCATAAAAACGTCATAGTATAGTAAGGCATAAAAAGAACATAGTATAGTAAAGCATAAAAAGTCATAAAACATTATAAAACATTAAGGCATTAAAAGGACATAAAAAGTAAAAAAAAGACATAGTATAGTATGGCATAAAAAGACATAAAAATGTCATAGTATTGTAAGGCATAAAAACAACATAGGATAAGAAGGCATAAAAAGTCATGAAAACGTCATAGTATAGTAAGCATAAAAAGTCATAAAAATATCATGGTATAGTAATGCATAAGAAGTCATATAAACGTCATAGTATTGTAAGGCATAAAAACAACATAGGATAAGAAGGCATAAAAAGTCATGAAAATGACATAGTATAGTGAGGCATAAAAAGCATAAAAATGATATAGTATGGTTAGGCATAAAAAACATAAAACGTCACAGTATAGTCAGGATTAAAAATTAAAAAAAAACGTAATAGTATAGTAAGGCATAAAAAGGACATAGTGTAAGGCATAAAACGTCATAAAAACGTCATAGTATAGTAAGGCATAAAAAGGACATAGTATAGTAAAGCATAAAAAGTCATAAAAATGACATAGTATACTAAGGCATAAAAAGTCATAAAAAGGACATAGTATAGTAAGGCATACAAAGTCAAAAAAAAGACATATGGCATAAAAAGTCATACAAAAGACATAGTGTATTAAGGCATAGAAGGGACATAGTATAGTAAAGTATAAAAAGTCATAAGACGTCATAGAACATTAAGGCATATAAAGGACATAGTATAGCAAGGCATAAAAAGTTAAAAAAAGACACAGTATAGTATTGCATAAAAAGGTATTAAAATGCTATAGTATAGTAAGTCATAAGAAGTCATTAAAAAGGTCATAGTATTGTAAGGATTAAAAACAACGTAGTCCTTAAAAACGCATAAAAAATCTTAAAAACGTCATAGTATAGTAACGCATAAAAAGTCACAAAAATGTCATACTATAGTTAGCCCTAAAATGTCATAAAACGTCATAGTACAATAAGGCGTAAAAACAACATAGTATAAGAAGGCATAAAAAGTCATAAAAATGACATAGAATAGTGAGGCATAAACAGTCATAAAAATGACATAGAATAGTGAGGCATAAACAGTCATAAAAACGTTGTAGTATAGTAAGCCATAAAAGCCATAAAAATGGCATAGCATAGTAGGCATAAAAAAACATGAAACGTCATAGTATAGTCAGGCATAACAAGGACATAGTATAGTAAGGCATAAAAAGTCATGAAAATGACATAGTATACTAAGGCATAAAAAGTCATAAAAACATCATAGTAGAGTCAGGCATAAAAAGGACATAGTATAGTAAGGCATACAAAGTAAAAACAAGACATATTATAGTATGGCATAAAAAGTCGCACAAAAGACATAGTATATTAAGGCATAGAAGGGACATAGTATAGTAAAGCATAAAAAGTCATCAAACATTATAGAACATTAAGGCATAAAAAGGACATAGTATAGCAAGGCATAAAAAGTAAAAAAAAGACATAGTATAGTATGGTATAAAAACACATAAAAATATCATAGTATAACAAGGCATAAAAACAATATCATATATTGAGGCATAAAAAGACATAGTAGAGTATTGCATAAAAAGTCATGAAAACGTCATAGTATTGTAAGCATAAAAAGTCATAAAAATATCATAGTATACTAAGGCATAAGAAGTCATAAAAACGTCATAGTATTGTAAGGCATAAAAACAACATAGGATAAGGAGGCATAAAAATTCATAAAAATGACATAGTATAGTGAGGCATAAAAAAACATAAGACGTCATAGTATAGTAAGGATTAGAAATTTTAAAAAACGTCATAGTATAGTAAGGCATAAAAAGGACATAGTATAGTAAGGCATAAAACGTCATAAAAACATCATAGTATAGTCAGGCATAAAAATGTCATAGTATAGTCAGGTATAAAAAGAAAATATTATAGTAAGGCATAAAAAGTAAAAAAAAAGACATAGAATAGTAAGGCATAAAAACAACATAGTATAATGAGGCAGAAAAAGTCATAAAAATGACATAGAATAGTGAGGCATAAAATGTCATAAAAACGAAATAGTATAGTAAAGCATAAAAAACATAAGAAATCATAGTATAGTAAGGATTAAAAATTCAAAAAAACATCATAGTATAGTAAGGCATAAAAAGTCATAAAAACGACATAGTATAGTAAGGCATAAAACGTCATAAAAACGCCATAGTATAGTAAGGCTTAAAAAGTCATAAAAATGTCATGGTATAGTAAGGCATAAAAAGTCATAAAACATCATAGTGTAGTAATGCATAACAAGGACATAGAATAGTAAGGCATAAAAACGTCGTAGTATAGTAAGGCATGAAAGTCATAAAAACGACATAGTATTGTGAGGCATAAACAGTCATAAAAACGTTGTAGTATACTAAGGCATAAAAGCCATAAAAATGGCATAGTATAATAAGGCATAAAAAAACATAAAACGTGATAGTATAGTCAGGCATAAAAACGACATAGTATACTAAGGCATAAAAAGTCATAAAAACATCATAGTATAATTAGGATTAAAAGTTCATAAAAACGTCATAGTATAGT
>NW_019460533.1:0-582 GCF_002814215.2 Seriola lalandi dorsalis
GCATCAATATAAATGTCTGCTCAGGAGCTGCTAAGTGGGCATTGTTTTATAAATCTTATTAGCCTGGATGGATTGTTATTGTAAACCAATGTTAGTCAATGTTAATCTTGTGTTAACAATACTTTTGACTGCTAAATGGCCCTTAATGGAGTCAGTAATGTGTTACTCTCATAATAACTGATTTTAATAATTGTTTTTACGTCCTTTTATTTTACAGTATTTTAAAATATTATCAAGATAAATTATACATTTTGGAAAATATGGGTATTTGCTTTCTTGCCAACAGTTAGACTCTAACTGCAGCTAGGGCCAGTAGCCGGTTAGCTTAGCTCACCAGAGTCTGCTTCCAGCACCTCTGAAGCTCACTAATATTATATACAGGAAGACAACGTACTTTAGTGTTATACAAATGTTTGCTTAATAATTGATGTCAACTCTTATTAGCTATTATTGAAAACTGTGTTTCATTTGAAAAGCTTATTATAAAGAGGTAACAGTGGGTCCTGTGAACAGTTTAAGATAATTGATAGTTGAACAGACATTAACATTAACTATTATTCTCATGGTTCTGAGACGGCAGGT
>NW_019460534.1:0-621 GCF_002814215.2 Seriola lalandi dorsalis
CTTCTTTTAGTCAACTTTAACATTTAGGGACATTTTTCAGAGTCATAAAAGACATTTATCTTCATTATTTGGTGACTTTGGAGAGGTTTTATAAAGCTCTGTAGTCATCTGATGGAGATGCTCTGTACTGCACTTTCTGAAATATCTCAGAGACACTTCTGTCTATCAATGTGAAATTTAGTACAAATGTTGTAGACAAGTTGATGAAGAGATCCTGTGAATTTCAGCCTGATAGCTCTTATTATGACTGATTTATTGTTTTTGAAATATGAGGGGGAAGGAAAAGAAGAAGAGAGCTTCTATGTTTTCCAGTTTAATCCTTCATCAGTTCAAGTGTCTCAGAGCTGTAAGTAAGATCAACACAGCTGATGAAACCTCTGACAGTTTGCTTTACAGTGATGCAGTGGAAATGCATCAGTTCCTCCTGGTCTTGGTATTATACACAGTTTAAAATGGGAAGGTGTTAAGAGACAGAAATGCACATAATTAAAATGAACCCTAACAGGTTAAGGGACCATCTAAAAGGCAAAAACAAAACAAATGTTAGTTTGTGTGATATTATCAACTAAGCAGACAGGTAACAGAAACAGGAATTTATTACACATCATCTAAAACTGATTT
>NW_019460535.1:0-546 GCF_002814215.2 Seriola lalandi dorsalis
ACTATACCATGACGTTTTATGCCTTACTATACTATGACGTTTTATGACTTACTATACTATGACGTTTTTTGACGTTTTATGACTTACTATACTATGACATTTTATGCCTTACTATACTATGACGCTTTTTGACGTTTTATGACTTACTATACTATGACGTTTTATGACTTACTATACTATGGCGTGTTTATGCCTTACTATACTATGACATTATTTGACGTTTTTATGCCTTACAAAAGTATAACGTTTTCATGACTTTTTATGCCTTAATATACTATGCCGTTTTTATACCTCACTATACTATGACGTTATTTGATGTTTTTATGCCTTACTATAGTATGACATTTTTTTAAATTTTATGCCTTACTATACTATGACATTTTATGCCTTACTATAGTATGACATTTTTTTACATTTTATGCCTTACTATACTATGACGTTTTTTCATGTTTTTATGACTTACTATGTCGTTTTTATGCCTCACTATACTATGACATTTTTTGACATTTTGCGCCTTACTATACTATGACGTTTTATGACTTACTA
>NW_019460536.1:0-537 GCF_002814215.2 Seriola lalandi dorsalis
AGGGTATTGACAAATATAATGTGTCTAAAATAATAACACAAGAAAAAATCTGATCTTTCATGTCTTTATTGAATATACTCATTCAACATTCAAAATGGCAGTGGAAAAAGTAAGTGAACCTTTAGAATTAATAACTGCTTGACCCCCCCTTAGCAGCAATAACCTCAACCAGGCGTTTCCTGTAGCTCTGGATCAGAACTGCACATCGTTGAGGAATTTTTGCCCATTCTTCCTGGCAGAACTGTTTAAGCTCTGATTTTGTTTTTCTGGAACTATTCTGTTGTGGACTTGCTCCGGTGTTTTGGGTCGTTGTCCTGCATCATCCACTTTCCAGAGAGTTTCAGCTGATGTACAGACATTCTCAGATTATCCTGAAGAATTCTCTGATAAACTTGGGAATTCATCTTCCCCTCAATGATTGCAAGCTGGCCCAAATCATGAGGTTTCCTCCACCATACTTTATGATTGGGATGATGTTTTCATGACGGCTCTTGGTGTCATTTTGACTTGGCGTCCACTTCTTGGTAGAGTAGCAAC
>NW_019460537.1:0-585 GCF_002814215.2 Seriola lalandi dorsalis
ATAAGATCATTTAACAAGTCATCAGATATCAATATCCAAAACATGTGAAACTCACATCAGACAAAAATCTGAGTGAGTCTGAGTTCAGTCACACCAGAACACACAGACATGAAAACACCACTGTAAATAAACCAGAGAAGAAGAAGCTCCTCAGTCAGTGATGTCAGTTCATAAATGGTACATAACAAACAGGAAGTTCAAATAGATAATTCACTTATTCTCTAAAATGTAAACAGAGATGGACTAAAAAAAACCAAGCTCAAGTTGAAGCGCACAGATTAACTCACTGTATCCATGGCAACTTATTTCCTGTTTGTTGGAAAAGGTTAGTTTATATCTGTTCTGTTATTAGAAGAAGAGTTGATCTGATGTAAACAAATGAGACCACACACACACACACACACACACACACACACACACTTACTTATACACTGTTTTTTCCCCAGTTTTTATTGAACATTCCACTGTGTGTCTGTGTGTGTGTGTGTCTCCGTGTGTGTGTTCACACTTTCCCATTAACTTCAAGTGAATATTGGTCTTTTGGACCCCACTACACACACACACACACACAAACACATACATACA
>NW_019460538.1:0-730 GCF_002814215.2 Seriola lalandi dorsalis
TTGTAATGCTTCCCAGTTAAAACGGACTTCAAGTTAATTCACCATGAAATAGTGTTTGGTATTGTGGCTCAACTGAGTTAATATGCTTAAAGGAGATGTGGAGAGAGAGCGGTTTTCCTGGTCTTCCCAGTGGACGGACTCTGCTGTGTACTAACTAATTACCCCTGTGACTGCCATTGCCCCTGTGACTGCTACCCTCACTAACAACTCGTTTGGGATTCGTGAGTACTAACTGAACTAACTGAACTTGTATGCACGTGCTTTTTGTTTCTGCTCATGTCAGATTGAGTAAAGTTTTTAGGCCTCACCACACCCCCATCAGGCCTGCAACAGGGTTAAATCTGATGATTAAGAAGTGAATGTGTGTGTGGGCCCACAGGTATACATTGAGTGATTTTGATTTATTGTATGTGATTGAAACTGTGTTTTAAGGTACTTATTCTACTTGAAAGAAAGTTAAAAGGTATTTTGGTGTAACTTAGAAGCCCAAAAAGGTATTTTTGTTGAATTTAAAGGTACAGAAGGGTATTTTTTACTGAACATAAAGGTATAGAAGAGTATTTTGAAACCAAAAGAAAAAGGAAATTTATAACATATTGAGTATTGTTTATATTTTATTTCACAATGAAAGAGTACCAAATTTTATTTTATCTCATTATGTAAATAAATACCTGTAAAAGGATTATTGCATTTAAAGTACAGTTGTGTGGTGTCCTTATTAATTTTGTTG
>NW_019460539.1:0-505 GCF_002814215.2 Seriola lalandi dorsalis
GACGTGTCACAGAAAGGTTTCCAGGTCCTGACGAGGCAGACTGTCACAGACTGTAAATAAAAAAATAAAAAAATCTCAACATCTTTAGTCACGTGGTATTTGCTTTTACACATATAAACTTACTAATGTCACTCAAAACCACAGCTGTCACTTCAAAAGACACGTCATTATAATTTCTTCTTCGCAGCTGCGAGTGTCCTCTCATGCTCCTAAAAGTCAGTGTGGGATTCATAATTAACCTAACTAATTAACTATTTAACTAATTCTCACGGCCTCCTGAGACACATAAATACGGGCGCTGATGCTGACATGAGGATCACAAACAGACACAGTGAAGCGAACATGTGCACGAGACTTGACGGGTTTTGAGCACACAGTCATCACAGAGATCCTTACACAGGAAGTTGAAGTAACAACCAAAATAATACCACAGACCGATCTATTTTTTTCAATCCAACAACAAAGTGTTGGAAACTACAAACTGAAACATGTTTGACTTTCTGAA
>NW_019460540.1:0-625 GCF_002814215.2 Seriola lalandi dorsalis
GGGAGGCAAGGGTGATTGAACACAGGTGAAACACATTAGGGCGGGACAGACAATCACCACACAGACACAGGACACAAGACAGGAAGCAAAAACACTGACACAAGGAAACCAATTACAAAATAAAACAGGAAGTGCAAAAAGTCCAAACAAAACTAACAAAAGGTGTCTGCCATAAGCAAACCATGACAGACACAGCTACTTCATCAGCTACATCATCAGGTACATCATGGCTGAAAATGTTCCCCAGCTGACAGACACTGAGCCAGAAGCATCCGGCATCACCAGTCGACCAGCGCTAAGGTATTTTAGCCTCTAAAGCCGCGTTTCCACCGCAGGAACCAGGGTCTAAATTTAGTTCCGAGGTCATTGATCCACCAAAGGTTCAGGAACTTCGAGGGGTAGTGGTCTGCAGTGCTGAACATTTCTGACTGGTCGAGTACATGTTTAAAGGTCCGCAGCGAGCGAGCGAGTGAGCGAGCACATTTTCCACACCGCCAAACAGGTCCGAGAGAAGGTAAAAAAAAAAAACTGAAACAGCAAATAACAAAAAAATAAAGGACCACAACAACCGGAGTGGCTGAGGTTGCCACCTGTCACGTATGATACTGGATCGACCTGGAACTAA
>NW_019460541.1:0-578 GCF_002814215.2 Seriola lalandi dorsalis
GTGTGTATGTGTGTGTGTATGTGTGTGTGTGTGTGTATGTGTGTGTGTGTGTGTATGTGTGTGTGTATGTGTGTGTGTGTGTGTGCGTAACTGGCAGCAGGGCGCAGGCACGACCGCCTCGCCAGCGTGTGTGTTCTCGGGGGCGGCCATATGTGTGTCAGCTGCAGCGGCCTCGGCTTGAAGCTCCACGTCAGACCGTCAAAATAAAACGCAGAGACACGAGGGAGCTGGTCTCCTGCTCGACCACAGGGACGAGGACGAGAGACGAGACGAGACGAGACGAGACGAGACGAGACGAGACGAGACGAGGACGCGTCACAGTCAGACTGCGATGCTGAATTGTTTGTTTGTTTGTTTGTTTGTTTGTTTGTTGACACGTGTGTAGCTCATCTGCTCTCCTGTGGGCTTTTAGCTTAGCATTTAGAAGCAGCAGGATAATGTGTTCAATAAAGTTTGACCGTTTTGTTGTTGTTGTTGATGTGTGTAGTTATTAGTGTGTGATGCTTTTACAGTGTGTTCATGTGTGTGTGTGTGTGTGGTATTCACTGTGTTTGTGTATCTTTGTGTTGTGTACAGTG
>NW_019460542.1:0-2025 GCF_002814215.2 Seriola lalandi dorsalis
AGTATAGTAAGACATTAAATATCATATTATAATTGGGCATAAAAATATCAAGAAAGGTCATATGTTAGTAAGGCATGAAAAGTCAAAAATACGTCATAGTATAGTAAGGCATGAGAATGCTAAAAAAATTTCATAGTATAGTAAGGCATGAGAATGCCAAGTATATTAATGTCATTGTATAGTAAGGCAAAAAAACGTCATATTATAATAAAGCATGAAAAGTCAAAAATACATCATAGTATAGTAAGGCATAAGAATGCTAAAAAAACGTCATATTATAGTAAGACCTAAAAAGTCATAAAAACGTCATTGTATACTAAGGTATGGCAAGGCATAAAAACGTCATAGTATAGTAGGGCATAAAAAGTCATAAAACAATAGTGAGGCATAAAACGTCATAAAAACATCATAGTATTATAAGGCATAAAAACATAATAGGATAATAAGGCATAAAAAGGCATAAAAAGGCATAAAAACATAATAGTATAGTAATCCTTAAAAATCCCTAAAAACTTCATAGTATTGTAAGGCATAAAAAGTCATAAAAATGTCATTGAAATGTAAGGCATAAAAAGGCATAAAAACATCAAAGTATATTAAGGCATAAAACGTCATAGTATAATGAAGCATGAAAAGTCAAAAATACGTCATAGTATAGTAAGGCATGAGAATGCTAAAAAAACGTCATATTATAGTAAGACCTAAAAAGTCATAAAAACGACACAGTATGGCAAGGCATAAAAACGTCATATTATAATAAAGCATAAAAAGTCAAAAATACGTCATAGTATAGTAAGGCATGAGAATGCTAAAAAAAACGTCATATTATGGTAAGACCTAAAAAGTCATGAAAACGACATAGTATGGCAAGGCATAAAAACGTCATTGTATACTAAGGCATGAAAAGTCATAAAAACGTCATAGTATAGTAAGGCATAAAAAGTCATAAAATAATAGTGAGGCATAAAACGTCATAAAAACATCATAGTATTATAAGGCATAAAAACATAATAGGATAATAAGGCATAAAAAGGCATAAAAACATCAAAGTATAGTAAGGCATAAAACGTCATAGTATAGGGAAGCATGAAAAGTCAAAAATACGTCATAGTATAGTAAGGCATGAGAATGCTAAAAAAACGTCATATCATAGTAAGACCTAAAAAGTCATAAAAACGACATAGTATGGCAAGGCATAAAAACGTCATTGTATACTAAGGCATGAAAAGTCATAAAAACGTCATAGTATAGTAGGGCATAAAAAGTCATAAAACAATAGTGAGGCTTAAAACGTCATAAAAGCATCATAGTATTATAAGGCATAAAAACATAATAGGATAATAAGGCATAAAAAGGCATAAAAACATAATAGTATAGTAATCCCTTAAAATTCCTAAAAACTTCATAGTATTGTAAGGTATAAAAAGTCATAAAAATGTCATTGAAATGTAAGGCATAAAAAGTCATAAAAACATCAAAGTATAGTAAGGCATAAAACGTCATAGTATAATGAAGCATGAAAAGTCAAAAATAAGTCATAGTATAGTAAGGCATGAGAATGCCAAAAAAAAACATATTATAGTAAGACCTAAAAAGTCATAAAAACGACATAGTATGGCAAGTCATAAAAAGTATGGCAAGTCATAAAAATGACATAGTATGGCATCGCAATGTCAAAAAACGTCACAGTATAGTAAGGCATAAAAAGTCAAAAATACGTCATATTATATTAAGGCATAAAACGTCATAAAAACGTCATAGTATAATAAGGCATAAAAACGTCATTGTATACTAAGGCATGAAAAGTCATAAAAACGTCATAGTATAGTAAGCCATAAAAACGTCAAATTATAATAAAGCATAAAAAGGCATAAAAACATCATAGTATTATAAGGCATAAAAACATAATAGGATGATAAGGTATAAAAAGGCATAAAAACATAATAGGATAATAAGGCATAAAAAGTCATAAAAATGTCATTGAAATGTAAGGCATAAAGAGGTCAAAAACATCATAATATAATA
>NW_019460543.1:0-544 GCF_002814215.2 Seriola lalandi dorsalis
GCTAGGTTGATGCAAACGCCGTACGGATGTACACAAGTTAATAGGAAAACTGAATAATTAACAACATAAAAGGAAGTCTTTATTTTCACACATCAAGATATTTTGTGATTTTGTGCAGCAGTTGTTGGTCACTTGTCAGCCTTTGTTCTCAAAAGTAATAGCTTTTTAATCTATATATTAACTGATATAGTAGCTGCGTAATGACTGATTCATAAATTATCATCCGCATTTCAGCTTGAAGAGACATTAAAAGTCCAAGTCTGGATGATCCTATTCAAAGTGTAAGGAATATGTTATTATTTCTCACATAACCACATTTCTATTTATTGTGGGTAAACAGTCCATGGTCCCTTTATAAATGTCATCTGCTGACCTGCTATGGTGAAGTCGTGTGTAGGCTGCTATGACTCTGAGATATGTGATGTGATGTCTGTGTAGGTTTAGCATGTGGATGAAGTCATGCCAGCACAGAGAGGCCATCTGGACGCACACACACACACACACACACACACACACACACACACACACACACACACACACACAC
>NW_019460544.1:0-546 GCF_002814215.2 Seriola lalandi dorsalis
GGATGCTTTTGTGATGGAACCAAGTTATTGCACAAAATAAAACATTTCTCTGTTCACTGTTGATCTTTGATGCCGCATCTTCACCTCTGCAGAAACCTGTTCACATGGATCTATGTTTGTGAAGCACAGTCTAAACTGTCTATTTGGATATCATAATCCATAACTCCCTATCAACATTTTAATTGATTTCAGTTTTATCTAATTGAAGCCATCATCTACTTATGTTATACCTACATTTGTAAAGGGATCAAGGCATTATGCAACTGTGATTTAATTTACAGTTCTCCCCTTCTTTTGTCTAATTTAACCCAGCTGGAGTGAACTTTTGATGACAATAAATAATGTTAAGAATGATTATATCACTGGAATAAGATTAAATACAGACTTAACTAACACTGCAGGATTCATATTCCTATAGCTATGAAATGAATCTAACAGTGGGGGAGTATCTAAGGGAAGGACGGGGGTGTGAGACTGTTGAAATGCCCTTTTTTGAAAATCACAAATTGTGTTGTAATTGCTTTATTTTTCCGTCAGCCAAGTGTC
>NW_019460545.1:0-582 GCF_002814215.2 Seriola lalandi dorsalis
CAATCGACCACACTGCAATGCAGCAGCAACACTTTCTGAGCCAACACTGTCTCTCACTGTTCCTTGCCTGGAAAAACTTGTTGCGCCATCCAAGAAATGTTATTAGAATACCATCACTGTATGAATGACACAATACATTTACATTGAATTCTATGCTAACAAGACTACTGGCAACTTTTTCAACTTTTAATTGAAATTCATATGAACATGAATTATTTACCATATCATGCTAAGGTGTTTTTGTGGATTATTGCATTATTCACTGAATTCATTTTTTTATCCCACATCATAACGACCAGGATGTCGGGGGGGGGTCCTACGAAAAACAATGCCATTAGTGTCATGTGTTAGGATGGCTGGACCCAAACGCAGGCAACAAAACAGGCAGGAAGGTGCAATGTATGGGCTTTTAAATTAAAAACATAAACTCACTCGAAGACAAACGAACACAGGAGATCAAAACAAGATCGGCAACAAACAGAAACTCAAAATGACATGAAGGAAATGGGAAGGAACAGAAAAAACCTCCACGGGAACTAAACAGATGAACTGACAAAGACAGACTTAAATACACAAGGGAGG
>NW_019460546.1:0-549 GCF_002814215.2 Seriola lalandi dorsalis
GGCTCAGCTGAACTCCACGCTGCTCGCCTGTTTTGGTTTTCCATTGGGCAAAAGTTGGGGACAGTAGCTGGACTTGAAAACACTGCAGATTTCTGATTGGTCAGAGGGAATCGTCACTACTGCGTCGTCGTTGTGCAAGACGGGACTTTCTGAACAAAACAACAGCCCACCATTTTTAGTACACCACTCAGTGTAGCCTGTTACATTTCTGTTAGTTATTGTGCTACTCTTTTAATGTGGCAGCCCGCAAAAACACGCTGTGGTCGATTGAGGAGGTGCAGACCTTTGCAGACGTCTTTTCCCTTTGATATCTTCCATTGTTCGTGTGTGTTATGTCATGTCTGCGTTGTCGCTATAGTAACAATCCCGCATTGAGGGGGAACTATGTGCAGTGGAACAGTAGACTGGAATAGAGTGGTGTCGAGTTGAGTTGGTACCAAAACTCAAAAGTTCAAAATTTGATGACCTGTAATTACTACTGCTATTTATCATTAAATTACTATTACCACCATCATTATATCAATGTATTAATTATAAATATGTATACAA
>NW_019460547.1:0-479 GCF_002814215.2 Seriola lalandi dorsalis
TTATTTGTTTTTCTTGCTTCATATTGTGATTGTTGTAAATTGGATACATGTCGATTGATAGTGGCGTCATTTTTCTACAAAAACCAAACAATGAAAGTGACTCTGTTATGATTTGCTTGGTGTGTACGGTGTGATGAACTAAATCATGGTTTATCTTTGTCATGTAGAGCAGCCGTACCTCTGGGCTCGACTTGACAGGAAACCCAACAAACAAGCGGAGAAGAGGTTCAAAAAGTACCAGCACTCTCACAGGAGCTGTAAAGGTTAAAGACCGGTATTTTTTTTTGCACATTACATGTCAACGTTTCTGCAGGGAGGTTGGACTAGTTTTTATTGTCTTTGTGTTTGTTTTCAGGTTTCACGTGGAACGTAGAAGAAGATTTTAAGACGGTGCCGGAGACGTGGATCCCAGCTCACAGGGTCAAACATCTCAATGGCCACCCGCTGCCTGACGAACACGGACACATTCCAGGTTCTCT
>NW_019460548.1:0-546 GCF_002814215.2 Seriola lalandi dorsalis
TGCCATGCTATACTATGACGTTTTTTTGTCTTACTATACTATTACGTTTTTGTGTCTTACTATACTATGACGTTTTTTGACGTTTTTATGCCATGCTATACTATGACGTTTTTTTGTCTTACTATACTATGATGTTTTTTGACGTTTTCATGCCATGCTATACTATGACGTTTTTTGACGTTTTTATGCCTTAATATACTATGATGTTTTTTGATGTTTTCATGCCATGCTATACTATGACGTTTTTTTGTCTTACTATACTATTACGTTTTTGTGTCTTAATATACTATGATGTTTTTTGACGTTTTCATGCCATGCTATACTATGACGTTTTTTTGACGTTTTTATGCCTTACTATACTATGACATTTTTTTACATTTTTATGACATGCTATACTATGAAGTTTTTGTGTCTTAATATACTATGATGTTTTTTGACGTTTTTATGCCTTACTACACTATGACATTTTTTTACATTTTTATGACATGCTATACTATTACGTTTTTGTGTCTTAATATACTATGATGTTTTTTGACGTTTTTATGC
>NW_019460549.1:0-549 GCF_002814215.2 Seriola lalandi dorsalis
CACGCTACTAAGCGGAGGATCTAGAATAATAAATAACTGGGCTACATGAAATGAAAATCACTCATACCGAGGAAAAACTAAGATCTATGGAAATATGCTAAGGCAAGAGCTACAATTAAAATCACTCTTAACGAGGAAAAGCAAAGGGCTATGAACTTTAGCCATGGCAAAATTTACAAACAAAAAAATCACTCTTCTCAAGGTACATACGGCTTACTTTGGCGACTACTATGGCTGTGGACATGGACAAAAGGCTCGGGTGCAGGACGAGGACAAAGACACTCTGGCACAAGACAAGGGGAACACAGACTATTTAAACACATGGAGGGAAATAGGGGACAGGTGGAAACACTTAGGGCAATCAGACTGACACATGAGGAAGGGCAAGTGACCTGAAACGAGAGGAGAATTACTTTTCAAAATAAAACAGGAAATGACAGGAAAAAACAAACCCAGGACAAGACAACCTCACCACAGTGTGACAACTTACATCACACTAAAAACAAGCTGTACTACTAGACCTACAACTAAAGGAGATTGTCTTACTCA
>NW_019460550.1:0-532 GCF_002814215.2 Seriola lalandi dorsalis
AGATAACTCTAAAGGTAATTACATGCTATTCACTATAAATGATGTATTCTGTGTGAAGCAACACTATTACAAATGTTAGCTGCGCTAAAACAAACTTGTTGATTGTCAGCAGCAAACCATGTTCAGTTAAGTTTTTGTCGGATCGCTTTTGAATAATACACATAAGTCATAAGTTCACTGAGTGTTGGTGGTCACCTGTAGAAACAGAGACACGTGCAGCCACCTCCAATGAGCTCGTTACAGAATCAAAACTTTCTCTCAAAGTGGCTTTGCCCTTTTGATCTTCATCTCCATTAGTGCCTATAACCTTAACATACATGGTGTTCCTTGCTGCCATGCTCTTTGGATGTCACACTGATGCTCTTCACAATCATGGACTTTCAGGTGCAGTGACAAATATAACACTGGACACTTAGTCTGGGATTAAATACTGAGGATTACTGTGTGAGAGGTGTTCACCCTTTCTTTAAGGCTCACATATTGGAAATGACACTTGGTGGGTTTTACGTTGGTGGAAGACTTCTTTTTTTTT
>NW_019460551.1:0-641 GCF_002814215.2 Seriola lalandi dorsalis
GTGTGTGTGTGTGTGTGTGTGTGTGTGTGTGTGTGTGTGTGTGTGTGTGTGTGTGTGTGTGTACCTGGTAGGCCCTGATGAGGGACTGGACGGCCAGGTGATCCTCCACCAGCTTCTCCACGTTGGGCTGAGCTCCAACCAGAGAGGAGAGCTGAGGAGCGACGAGGCCCGACGCCGCAGACAGACCTAGAGGAGACTGGTAGGCGGCGCCGGGAGGAGCACCAGCGTTGGCGTTCCGGAAAAACACATCCCACGACTGGAGGAGGGGGGATAGGAGGAGGAGGAGAGGGAGGAAGAGGAGAGGGAGGAATCAATAATTCTGCAGTCACTAATGAATATAAACATTATGTACACTGGCCTGGTATTACACTACAGACTGTAAATAAAGATGGACGTCGCCTCTGTGACGTCACTAGCACCGGGCCGGTCGACCACCGGGACACTGCAGTGTGTCGGACTCAGCCTGTAAGGAGACAAAGAGCTGGGGTCTGCTCAGAGGTGAACAGGTAACAGGACAGGAAGTGTTCTCCAGCTGAGAGCAGCTCAGTCACCTGCTCCACCAGTGTTCATGCTGTAGTAACACAGAGCAGTGAACTGTTCTGTTTCAGCGTCACGTCATTCAGCTCATTCTTCACTCATGA
>NW_019460552.1:0-507 GCF_002814215.2 Seriola lalandi dorsalis
CGACTTCCTTCACTTTCTGGCCGTGAAGATGTCGACACTGAGCCACGAGGAAATCATCCAGTCGGCTCTCCGCACTTTTGACCCCGAGTGGATCCGGTCCTCGACTAAAGTGTTGTTTGACCTGTGTCCTCCAGCACAGCAGAGAGTCTCCCATGAAGGACCGCTGAGACACGGTAACAACATAAAGGATTGTCTCACGCTGATGACCGAGTGTGGGGACGACTCTCCCAGATTTGTCTCTAGCCACTCTCATGAACTGTCACCGGTCGCGCGTGCACAGAGTGTCCCGGTCCCGACGCAGCAGCTTTACACCTGCGGCTGCGCGGCCCGCTCCGACGTGAAGGCACCGGCGGGAGCGTCCGACCTGGGCGCGGGAGCGACCACCACGGATCGCCCCAGTGGATTAACCTCGCCACGCTGTATAATAAGGATCCACGTGAAGGAAAAGACCCAAACTCAGGTTCCAGAGAGCGAAGCTGTGACGCCAGACTGTGTCAACATGGAGCC
>NW_019460553.1:0-444 GCF_002814215.2 Seriola lalandi dorsalis
AGGGGGGGAGGGGAGGGGGGGGGTGAAGAGAGGGGAGCAGTGAGGGAAACAGGAAGTTGTGATACATTTATTGTCTAAATGTTTGAAATGTTCTCCTTCATTTAGGTCTGAAGCAGCCTTCTTCAAGACCAGGACCAGATATAATAATAATAATAATAATAATAATAATAATAAGACTAGTAGGCTAACTGCACATACGATGAGACTATGGCACAGAGTCTGTAGTCTCATTTAGACACTTGTTAGCATCCGGCCTTTTTTAACAGACGTAAAAGCTTCAGGAAGTCAGGACAGGAGTATTTACCGCTGTATTTTATGCAGTAGAATAAAACATGAAAATGTCTTGAGCTGGTGTTAATCACAGACCGTATTTCAGTCATCAAACCAAAAACCCATTCAACAAACTAGAAAGTTCAGGACGAGGGAACAGGAAGCAATAAGATG
>NW_019460554.1:0-469 GCF_002814215.2 Seriola lalandi dorsalis
ACACCGCTTTCCTGTGTCATGTTCATCCATCCACCAACACCTCCCCCTGACGTGGACTCTGTCTGTCTTTATACCACGTCACCGACACTTTTCCCTTCGCTCCTGTCATCATCACTATGGCCACTAGATGTCGCCTAGCAACAAAACCTAACTATGATGTCATAATAACCTGCTGCACAGACGACCTGTGGGCTCGTGTCTTTACAGGAGGACAGTCTCTGAATTTTAGTGAAGTCAGCACGTAAGCATCAGCAAACTCTTATTTTCCAGACATATATCATATTCATTGTGTGCCCCCCCGACAGAATGGAAGTACAGTAGAGGTACCTCCATTCTGTCGTTGCTGTTTTTTCAGAACTTCTCTTTACAATATGACCAAAATGACCTGGTTTTGGACCTAAATCTGCTTCTTTTTATACATCACATGTTCCTGTAATGGGCATGTTGACTGCATGTGTTAGCAATTGTG
>NW_019460555.1:0-547 GCF_002814215.2 Seriola lalandi dorsalis
TATGGCATAAAACGTCAAAAAAAATCATAGTATTTTGAGGCATAAACGGTCATAAAACGTCATAGTATAGTATGGCACAAAAATATCAAAAAGCATCATAGTATTATATGGCATAAAATGTCGAAAAAACAGTGTTTTAAGGCATAAACAGTCATTAAAAACATCATAGTATGATAAGGAATGAAAGTACATAGTATACTATGACATTTTTTGATATTTTTATGCCTTAGTACACTAATGAAATTTGTATGCCATACTATACTGTGAGGTGTTTTGAGGTTATGCCTTAGTATACTATGACATTTTTTGATGTTTTTATGCCTTAGAACACTAATGACATTTTTATACCTTATACCATGACTTTTTATGCCTCAGGATACTATGTTCTTTGACGTGTTCATGCCTCACTATGACGTTTTTGACATATTTCTACCTTACGAAACCATGACTTTTTATCCCTTACTATTCTATTCAACATTTTTATGTCTTACTATACTATGAAATTTTCATGCCTTAGTACACTAATGACATTTTTATGCCATACTAT
>NW_019460556.1:0-578 GCF_002814215.2 Seriola lalandi dorsalis
GGGGGGGGGGGTGAGTGGGTGTGGTTGACTGGCTTTGAATTATATTTTGCTGGATCACTAAACACTGACACACAGTCAGATTCCACCCACAGTCACACCTGTGGTAACAGGAAATTTGATGGATTTGCCAAAGATGTGGAGATCGTAAACTCTCGACCTTCTTTCTCTCTCTCTCTCTCTCTCTCTCTCATCTCAATCTGTTCCTCTTCTGTTCTTCTGTTTCTCATTTCCTCCCCTGTTTAGTTTCTCTTTCATACAAAGAATGGTGTTAAGACAGGAGAGGTTGTCGGAAATTAAGCTGACGTTTTACTTGTTTCTCAAAATTGGTTGTGTTTAATTCAAGTGTTCAATTCAAGGGCAACAGAATAATTAATTAATATGTCAATTACTCATCAGTAATGTTTGAAAATGTTTATTTTAGTTCTGTCATTAGTTGATCACGCTGTATATCGTGATTGCCTTCTACTTGTTACTAACATGTACGTCCATTTAAAGTTTGTCCCAGGAAACTTATATCGTGTTGCAGTTTAGTTCCACTGTTGTATTGTTCTTGTATTTGCTTGTATTTTCTGTATTTA
>NW_019460557.1:0-451 GCF_002814215.2 Seriola lalandi dorsalis
CTCTCTCTCTCTCTCTCTCTCTCTCTCTCTGTCAGTATAAACGCAGATTAAGGTGCGACAGCGTCTTTAATCAGGAGGTGGAGAGCGTTTTGTGTCACCTGACACAACAAGATGCTAAAGCTGCTGTAAACAACACGTTCCTCAGTAAAGAGACGGTGTCGTTATCAATGAAGCTGTTCAGGTGTCAAGCAGAAAAACACACAGAAAACAAACAGAAAACAAACAGAAAAAACAAACAGAAAACAAACAGAAAAACACACAGAAAACAAACAGAAAAAACAAACAGAAAACAAACAGAAAACAAGCAGAAAAACACACAGAAAACAAACAGAAAAAACAAACAGAAAACAAACAGAAAACCAAACAGAAAACAAACAGAAAACAAACAGAAAACAAACAGAAAAACAAACAGAAAACAAACAGAAAACAAACAGCGTACCTGGTTTCTTGG
>NW_019460559.1:0-479 GCF_002814215.2 Seriola lalandi dorsalis
CACACACACACACACACACACACACACACACACACACACACACACACACACACACACACACACACAGAATAGTGGAATGTGCTTGGTCAACACGTCGTCTGTAGAGGCCGTATTAGCTTCACACTGAGCTAACTGCTAACAGATGACAACAGTCCTGTGTCCACTGCAGGAGCGAGCGAGGTTCGACCAGACAAGGGCCGAACAGGGCTAAACCAGGGCAGACAGATGGATACTTTAGGAAATGAAGGCATGCGGTAGCTTGTTTGGTACAGACGACATGAACCAGTTCAAACCAAAAGGTGATAAAAAGGCTGTAATAGCTAATAACAATCACGCAAAGTCAAAAATAACTACAGTAATAAAATAAAAGCAGCAATCATGAGTAAAATCAAGTGGACAAAAGACAAAATGATAATAAACATAATACAACAAAGTTCGCTTGTGATAAGCAGGTGAGACCTGATAAACGAACCGCTGCA
>NW_019460560.1:0-477 GCF_002814215.2 Seriola lalandi dorsalis
TAGGACAAAGTTTACTTAGTCCCATTTTTTGGTCATTTTGCATTGCAATATCAATGCACAGTAAATCATCACATAGTAGATTTTCAGATCGATATTATAAATAACAAGGTCGGCTAACAGAACATTTCCTAAATGGATTAAAAAGAGATAAATTATAAGATATTAAATTCTTCTGATTTGTCCACTGAATAAGATCAGACTTTCAAAGCAAAACCTGTCTGTAGCTGCACCTTCTTTTTCTCTTTCTATCATCTCTCTATCGTCAGCCCATCTTACATTTTTATCCTCCATGTAGTTGGCAGACTGTCCCACTTCCCTCCCCTCTACATTTTGCATTCCAGCTAAATGGTGAGCCGCCCTCGCTTTCATAACCCCATCAAAAAAAAAAAAAAAAAAGATTCCCTCATGTGTGAGAAGAGATCCATGCCTGCTCAACAGAAAACAATGCCAGCCTTTCTGCCCTGGCATGAGAGGAGG
>NW_019460562.1:0-479 GCF_002814215.2 Seriola lalandi dorsalis
TCGGCCCTTGAAGAGAGCCCTTGACACTTTTGGGATGCAGGTTGCCGTGGTGACGGTCAGAAAGAGGTTGTGTTTCCTTGGCGACTGGGGTCCTGCCCGGCATGTGCATTAGCTTCATTGTTGCTGTTCTCTCAGATGCTGCCTGTCTGACAGTCTCTTCATCCCATGCACACACACACACACACACACCCACACACACACACACATAAAGCTTGGAGAAGAAAACTTTCACCAAGGTCATTGTGGCTGTATCTAATAGAAAATGACTCTTTTGTCCTATTCTATTCCGTTCTATTCTATTCTGTTCTATTCTATTCTATTCCATCTATTCTGTTCTATTCTATTCTGTTCTCAGTGTCTTTACCATCATCTGTTTTTTGAGGTATGGTCTTGTTGAGGCGACACCGGCTAATGGTTTTCCCTGCTCACCTGTTTCTCCTGTTAGGAGCCTCTTGTGCGGCGAGGCGACGGGGAAACAG
>NW_019460563.1:0-643 GCF_002814215.2 Seriola lalandi dorsalis
TATATGTAAGTTCATGTATGAACTACAATATTTTCTCCTAATTTCCATTATTTCTCCTATTTCTTCACCTTCCGCTTCACTCCTGTTACGGTGAATCCCTCCAGCAGATGGTGCTGCTGATCTCTGTTCCCGCCTGTTGTGTCACAGGCTCCAGTTATTGAAAGGTTTAGCAATGAAGCCATTTTGTCAGTAATATGAGTTGGTCAGTAATGAGACAAAAATAAAAAAATATACGATGCCCTTTAAATGGTGCTAGATCGTCTTATTTCATCCTGTTTAGGTAGATCCTGTTTGTGCAGTTTTGGAGTCTGGCTGATTACCTGCAGAGTAACGTGTGTGTGTGTGTGTGTGTGTGTGTGTGTGTGTGTGTGTGTCTGTGTGTGTGTGTGTGTGTGTCTGTGTGTGTGTTTGTCTGTGTCTGTGTCTGTGTGTGTGTCTGTACAGTATTGATGCAGGTGTGTTCAGGGAAGCGTGGAAGAAGCAGGGTAGGAGAAATTTGGGACCTTTAGGTGTCAGAGGGATTGGGAGAGGTGGACTAGGAAAGGCAGTTAAATCAGACTGGGATTTCAGTGTGAGTGTGTGTGTGTGTGTGTGTATTTAAAATGTGTGGTTATTAAGGTCTCTAATTAAGTGCAGGAGCTCT
>NW_019460564.1:0-479 GCF_002814215.2 Seriola lalandi dorsalis
GCTTTTATGATAAGCCATCTCCATTTTACACAGCCGACAAACGATAGAATGGCCTCCTTTTACGGAAAAATAGTCCCATACCTTTGAACTACGAGTTTGTGTTCTACATTGATCAGAGTCAACTGACTGCCGCTACTTGCTGCCGCCATTGTTTGTTTTCAAACGACGCATCGACGTACAGTTTTTGCGTCAACGTATTTTTTGCGTCGACGTAATCGATGACGTCGACGCGTCGCCCCAGCCCTAGGCGGCGAAGGGCAAAGGTTGTGTGCATGAGCTTTTCTATCAGTATCTGGTCTCTCTCAGTCTTTTCAGTCTCTTGTATGATTTGTACTCTCATTTCCTCCAAGGTTGCCTCATTCTCTCCCCAGGGGAAGTTGGGCAGGAAATTCACCTCGGCTCTTCTGGCTCTTTTGATGTTGGAATGAGGATGATCATTTTCAGGGTTGGTTCGGCTCCTCATGCCTGCATTGATGGAG
>NW_019460565.1:0-479 GCF_002814215.2 Seriola lalandi dorsalis
CTGGAAATGTCCACATTTTTAACTGTAAAAACTGTAAAAACAGACCAGAGAGAAACATCTGGCAGCAGAACAGTCAAGCAGAGGGGGAGGACTGCTCGCTATAGCAGCTTCATATCACTCTTCTTCTACTACTGCTCGTTTGTTCATCTAGTTTTAGAGAAAGCTGCTGAGTAAAACTAGCAAGTGTCAAGTCTCTTCAAGCCAGGAGGTAACCCAGCATCAGAATCAGGGGTGGGGCTACAGGACAGAGGAATCACACTACTAAGTGATAGGTAGCTGATTTATAGGCAAACGATCTACTTGAATAGAGGCTACAATGCTATCTACAAATATACTGCATCATTTTCAGTTTAACATATTTAACGTGGTATTATGGTTTATCAGGTGCTGAGGGCTAATGTGACTTCTTTTACAAATTACAGATGGGGAATATGGCTGGGCCAGAAAATACATTTAGTCACAAGATTTTTTTTTTTTTT
>NW_019460566.1:0-507 GCF_002814215.2 Seriola lalandi dorsalis
TCAGTTGACATTTTTGTGGTGACGTTAGGTACTGCTGTGATATTCTCAAATGATGTGAGCCTTCAGATAGCCCACGCCCTTTCAGTCAATCAAATACTAGCGTGCCTAAATTGGTTTTCTTGGAGCCAAAACCTCTTGGAGGGCACATTGGAATATGACTTCACTCCAAATTCACTCTATATTATGTCTATTCAATATTGGTAGGGATAATACTGTCCTCTCAAAATATTGGTTGGGTTGAAACTTACGCCCTTGACTTTTTCCAACATACACTGAATGTTTGAATGATGTTTTCAAAATAGAGAGAACAATACAGTGTGTGTTGGTAATGTAGGTAATTCCAGAGGGTTCACTTACTTTGCCACTGTTATAGGGAATTGCTGTTTAAAAAATCAGATTTACCCTTTGATGCATGTGACTGCTATTGAGAATTGATGGTGATATCCAATATGTTGATCATTGTTACAGTTACTTTCAGTATCAGTTATCAGTATATGGCTCCATGGG
>NW_019460567.1:0-479 GCF_002814215.2 Seriola lalandi dorsalis
GATTTAGCTCCTTCATATCAAGTCTGGACAGAACATTAATTTTCGTTGAGCTGAGTCCAGTTTCTCTCTATAGGTCAGGCTGAAATCATTTTAATCTTTAATCTAATGCTCTTGGATAATTAATAACAATTGAACAACTGAATTATATTAATGTGTAGATTAGATCACTGTAACAGCACAATAATGTTGTGGAAGGAGAACTAGTAATCCAACCCAAAAGCCCAAATATCAGCATATTAACAAAGTTTTCTGTCAGTTTTAGTAGTCCCATTAGACGGTGTCACCATGGGAGAAGCTGCTGTTGTTGTTATTGTGAACTCATTATGCAGACAAGATCACATTGCATGGTAACTATGCCAGGGAGTCGCAGGCAAGCCACACCCGCAGGCGATCCCGGTCGCTACGGAGGGATTTGATCCACAGTGATCCTGACATGACAGCATGTTTGTATCACTGTAACACCAGCCGTGTGCTAATAC
>NW_019460568.1:0-923 GCF_002814215.2 Seriola lalandi dorsalis
GTAAAGCATAAAAAGTCATAGTATAGTAAGGCATAAAAAGTCATAAAAAAGTCATAGTATAGTAAGGCATAAAAAGTCATAAAAAAGTCATAGTATAGTAAGGTATGAAAAGTCATAAAAACGACATTGTGTAGTAACGCATAAAAATTCGTAAAAAAGTCATATAGTAAGGCATAAAAAGTCATAGTATAGTAAGGCATAAAAAGTCATAAAAAAGTCATAGTATAATAAGTCATAAAAAGTCATGAAAACGTAATAGTATAATAAGCCATAAAAAGGTCATAGTATAGTAAGGCATAAAAAGTCATAAAAATGTCAAAGTATAGTAAGGCATAAAAAGGCATAAAAAGGACATAGTATAGTAAGGCATAAAAAGTCATAAAAACGACATTGTGTAGTAAGGCATAAAAAGTCATAGTATATTAGGGAATAAAAAGTCATAAAAACAACATAGTATAATAAGGCATAAAAATTCATAAAAAAGTCATAGTATAGTAAGGCATAAAAAGCCATAAAAACAACATAGTATAATAAGGCATAAAAAGTCATAAAAAAGTCATAGTATAATAAGGCATAAAAAGTCATAAAAAAAGTCATAGTATAGTAAGGCATAAAAACTCATAAAAGGTCATAGTATAGTAAGGCACAAAAAGGCATAAAAATATTATAGTATAGTATGGCATAAAAAAGTCATAAAAACATCATAGAATAGTAAGGCATAAAAATTCATTAAAAAATCATAGTATAGTAAGGCATAAAAAGTCATAAAAAAATCATAGTATAGTAAGGCATAAAAAAAAGTCTTAGTATAGTAAGGCATGAAAAGTCATAAAAACATCATAGTATAGTAAGGCATAAAAATTCATAAAAAAATCATAGTATAGTAAGGCATAAAAAGTCATAAAAAAATCATAGTATAGTAA
>NW_019460569.1:0-432 GCF_002814215.2 Seriola lalandi dorsalis
GTTTTTCCAGTTTCCAGCCCTGTTAATGATCTTGTGACCGATAGGAGGACTGCAACTAAAGACAATTTTCATTAGTGATTGATGTGCAGATTATTTTCATTGATCTATGAAATAAAGATAATAATAATAATGAAGAGCTTCATTTATTTCACAGTTTTCAAAACACAGTTACAAAGCGCTTGATAAGACAAGATGAAATTGAGGACGAACAATAAAGTAAATGTTAAATGTCCATGATCCACACTTGCTTCCCCGCTGACACACACACAGTTTGTACTGTAACTAAAATTATGACACGACTTTCAGTAGGTTATTGTTGTTTAAAGGTCCATATAGATGTCCATGTGTTGTTTGATTATAGATCAGGTCTAGGTTCTATATTAATACTGTGAAAGTATCAAAGCCTCAGTCCACAGAGAAATGCACACAGCC
>NW_019460570.1:0-561 GCF_002814215.2 Seriola lalandi dorsalis
ATATAACAAAAGTTCACTTGGACTCAAGGATGAACTCGTTAGATTTTGGGGGTCAACGATCGAGGGCACGCTTTTGGCCTTGAGAACGCAAGTCAGTTAAACCGTTGTACGTCTTCTTAACGCCTTGAGAGAATTTCGACAAATTTGGTACAAATCTTCACTTGGACTGATGTATTTCCCTTTGTATAACAATGTAAAACAGTTTAATAAAGTGAGGTAAGAGGGTGATTATATGTCACCATTAAGGTAAGATAATTAATGGCTGCATCTACTGCAATTTCATTACAGATAAAATGCACAACCACAGAGCATGGTAAGTGAGCTAAATCAAAAACACCCATCCACCTGGAATCCCCAGTAAAGAACTGTAGCAAAGAAAAGCACTTGCACTGCATTCACCCACAAAGCCACGGCCATAGAAACACATGAGTGGAGCTCAGAAGAGGAGCAGAGGAAGAATTTGGAGAATAAAGTTGTAAAAGTAAAGAAATTGGTTTCTTTTTTGGATTGTTCTTGATTACTGTCAGAGCTAGTTTATGAGGATGGCCTGGCTACCACAGC
>NW_019460571.1:0-532 GCF_002814215.2 Seriola lalandi dorsalis
GACAGCGTTTTACAGGGACCCTTTCAAGTTTGCTAAAGGATTGTTTAACCAGGAAAAGGGAGGGCAGCTTAAGCCAACAAAGTTAGAAGTAGAAAAATATCTAAGAAACACATATTCAGATTTTGAGCAGAATAGAGTAGTAGGCCTTCCACCTGACATGCCGCCAGTAGGAAAGATAGATCATGAGATGGATGTTAGACCACCCAGGTGGAAGGAGGTTGAGGAAGTAGTCAGGCGTGCAAAGGCTTCTTCGGCCCCAGGGTCAAATGGAGTCCCCTACCGAGTTTATAAAAGCGCACCTGATATCCTAAAGTTTTTGTGGAGGCAATTATGAATAGTTTGGGAGAAACAGGTTATTCCCAGAGCATGGCGTAGGGCAGGAGGTGTTTTTATCCCAAAGGAGAAGGAATCCTCAGACCTGAGTCAGTTTCGAATGATCTCTCTCCTAAATGTAGAGGGGAAGATCTTCTTTAGCGTAGTCGCACGGAGATTAACTAGTTATTTAGAAAGGAATAGCTTAATTGATACTGCA
>NW_019460572.1:0-788 GCF_002814215.2 Seriola lalandi dorsalis
TACGTGTAATGTTCTGAAATGTTCAGTTCACTACCCGGGTGGATTAGTGTGTTATTTACTTATCCAGTCAATGAGTGAAGTGAGATGATCTCTGGGGTTCTTCGGAGTGGATCCCACGGCTGGCCACACCGTGCACCGTTCCGTCCAAGTCGCTCGTCCTTCCTGGCTCGCCACCGAACCTCCACAGGCTCGGAATCTGAATCAGTTCCTCACAATAAAAAAACAATCTACACGTAGAGTGCAGAAAACATATCCATTACTCCCTATTCAATCACATGACATCATTCTACTTTCACTTTTCACTCTAAACATCTTCCATATCTATACCCATATGCAGGATATACAGTATTCAAATCAATTTAAATGAGTCTGTATACATTTACAGTATAAGTATTTTTACCATGACAATTATTCACCATTTTAAAATAAATGCACTTATTTATCTTTTTAACTGCAGCATACATCTCTTTTTAACCGTAAATGAACAGTATTAAGACACTCTTTTTAACCAACATAAATATTTAAACAACTTCAGTGCAATAAAACACATTATGTACATCTCAGTTATCAGAAAACAATTTTTATCACAACCTGGCACCATATCAACACAATTATGCATTATGTGCTGTCTCTATTTCTCTCGTAAATGTCAGTAGCAACACGTTAGCTTACCCAGCTAGACCGTTAGTACTCACGTTACATATTACAGGTAATACCTGAGCTAGCATAGCGCTAGCATCACTCGCGGCTAGCGTTAGCTTCGTGCTAACTTAGTTAGCGATCTTTTC
>NW_019460573.1:0-468 GCF_002814215.2 Seriola lalandi dorsalis
CTATGATCATTTTTGACATTTTAAGCCTTACTATACTATGATGTTTTTTTGACATTTTTATGCCATACTATACTATGATATTTTTTGATATTTTCACGCTTTACAATATTTTGATATTTTTTGACATTTTAAGCCATACTATACTATGATGTTTTTTGACATTTTTAAGCCATTCTATACTATGACGTTTTTCGATGTTTTTATGACATACTATACCATACTATACTATGACGTTTTTTGACATTTTTATGCCACACTATTTTTCGATGTTTTTATGACATACTATACTATGATATTTTTTGATATTTTCACGCTTTACAATACAGTGATGTTTTTTGACATATTTATGCCACACTATACTATGATGTTTTTTGACATTTTTATGCCATACTATACTATGATATTTTTTGACATTTTTATGCCACACTATATTATGACGACTTTTGACATTTTTATGCCACACTATAC
>NW_019460574.1:0-478 GCF_002814215.2 Seriola lalandi dorsalis
TGTCGGTGCTGCATCATGTGACACACGTGCAAAACATGTTACCACATGTAACATGTCACAAACACCGCAGAAGTTTCCTCATAACATTTCCAACAGTGATGTGAGAACTGACGAACATGCAAACTAAAGGTTCCAGAGGTTTCACATCTTTCCCATGTGCCAGCACGTTCCACACATTTCACGTGATTAAACATGTTTTCACATGTTAAATTTCACATGTGATTTTGCACATGTGAAATTCATGTGTTTTTTCTGTAAGGAATGTCTCTTGTGTGTTTCAGTTTTCATTCTGATTTAATGTGAAAACTGAAGATCTTCTAACTTTATTATTACTTGTCTTGATTAATGTGAGACTTGAAGTTGAGACTTGAGACGTGTGACTGATCTCAGATTATTACAGAAACCCAGTAAATATCAGGACACAGAAGTGAAAGCTCAGTGTATCTGGGACCTGCTGACCTCTGACCTCCTCACCTAC
>NW_019460575.1:0-461 GCF_002814215.2 Seriola lalandi dorsalis
GTGTGTGTGTGTGTATGTTTCTTTCTATTTTGGCAAAAGAAGCTGCTGCTGAAATCAAACAGGAACTGTGTCGGATCCAGAGCAAATGACTTGAGAAAAAAACACACACAGGTTTCTGCAATGCAGAGTTTCTATTGCACAAGGTGTGTTTAGGCTTCTTTTTTTTAAATGCTGAACGCTTTCTCTGAAATGTGAAGTATAGATCACACACTCTCTCTCTCTGTCTCACTCTCACACACACTCTCTCTCTCTCTCTCTCTCTGTCTCACTCTCACACACACTCTCTCTCTCTCTCTGTCTCACTCTCACACTCTCTCTCTCTCTCTCTCTGTCTCACTCTCACACACACTCTCTCTCTCTCTCTCTCTGTCTCACTCTCACACACACTCTCTCTCTCTCTCTCTCTGCACTGATAACCCCTTTCAAATGTAGATACTCCACAGATCGGGAAATATCTTTTA
>NW_019460577.1:0-538 GCF_002814215.2 Seriola lalandi dorsalis
ACATGTCAGGCAGGACTCAGACGCAGAGAATAAGTGAACAGTTGGCTTTATTGAAATCACCGGAGACCTCAGACAGAGTGACAAACAAATGGCTATGAAAAAGACTAGACACTAAACTCTGAAACAAAAACACTCCAGGAGGAGAAAAAAGCTCTAGTCAAAAGAAACAAACAGGGAAACACAAAACGCCACCAAGCGGAGGATCTAGGATAATAAATAATAACTACACGAAATAAAAATCACTCATAACGAGGATAAACTAAGGGCTATGAACTTTAGCTATGGTAAGAAATTACAAACAAAAATTCACTCTTCACGAGGTACGAACAGCTTACTTGGAAGGTCACTATGGACATGGACAAAGACTCGGGCGCAGGACGAGGACGAAGACACTCTGGCACAAGACAAGGGGAACACAGACTATTTAAACACATGGAGGGAAATAGGGAACAGGTGGAAACACTCAGGGCAATCAGACTGAGACACATGAGGAAGGGCAAGTGACCTGAAACAAGAGGAGAGTTACTTTTCAAAATAA
>NW_019460578.1:0-505 GCF_002814215.2 Seriola lalandi dorsalis
AAACATATTTGCTGTTGCAGTTCGGTTCTATATAAATGTAATTTCTAGGAGACAGGGTTGTTTTTCACACACCAGCGAAAATGGACACTGGCTCTCTGCAGCTGATTGCCAAATGTTAACCAATTTCAGGATGCTGTTCCATTTGGAGCCACTAATGGGTAGCTTTAAGTTCCCTTTTATTTCAACCAACAGAACTAACAATAGTGACAATAAATTAAAGAGCCATTCTATTCTAAGAAGGTATCACTTCATAACATCAGCCTCCGCTATGACGCCATCTAGATTTTCCACTGAAACTGAGTCTGTACTATCGCTGTGTTTGACGACAACCCATCCACTAATATATATTGCAGGTATGACATTTCCTGTACATCAGACGCAGTGGTGTTGTCCCTGAATATTAGTTTATATCTTTGGCATTTAAGCCAAGATGCTCAGCAGTTTACAATGAATGCTACAATAGAATGAGCTGCAATTGCTGCACCACTGACATTGTTCACTTTGA
>NW_019460579.1:0-478 GCF_002814215.2 Seriola lalandi dorsalis
AGCTAAGCGGCTGCGTTTTCTTTTCTCACACACTTGAGGAGAAACAGGACAGGTCGCGCCTGCATGAGGGCGCCGCTCATCCCCTCCTCTGTTTGCTGAAGCTGCCGTAAAAATGTCTTTAAGTCTGCCGTGTGAAGTATCGCAACAAGAGGTGAAGTGCTTTTTGGTTTGTGGGGCCCATTTGCTCGTGGAGCTGTGTGTGTGTGTGTGTGTGTGTGTGTGTAAAGTTGAGCGCCTAAAGACACAGTTTCCCGGGGCTGGGGCTGTTATTGCAGATGTGGCATTGTGTCAGCTTTGATGGGAGCCGGTAGTGGCATCCGTGAGGGGGTCTGTGCTTTCTCGTCCGGGGTGGTGATTGGGGGACAGATGAACCGGCCGCTTGCTGTGAACAATGATCTGTCACTTACCCCCTGCTTCTTGATGTGGGAAGCCATGAGTCAGGCTCTGTCTACTCCATGACACTTCTACACACACACAC